>NW_015506042.1:652964-666007 GCF_001515645.1 Sinocyclocheilus grahami | reverse complement strand
AAACCCCTTGTGTAAACTGAGAACCAACCACTCCAAGAGGGGTTCCCCAAAAGGACGTCACCCCTACGTCATTCCGACGTCAAAGCAACAGCCAATCAGCGAAGGAATTTCCCTCAACAGACATCCGGGAAGCCCGCGTCCGCAACGGAATCACCTCTGCTTTCAGCTGTCAAACCAAAGAACGCAAGTAACGAACAAAATCTTCCACTCAGCTGACCTGGTGTAGAATTAAGTTAAGCAGTAAAATTAAGACCGATTCTCTGCTTGGGTTTTCTCCTAGGTTGAATTTAAAACCACTCGTTAAACGAGTTAGGACTTTGAAAACTTCATGCAACTCCGTCAACTCATTTCCTTGAATCTTTGTGTGTATGTGTGTGTATGTTTTAGTTAGGTTTTAATGTAATCTAGATTAGCCAATAAAATTCATGTTTCATTTATAAAGAAGAAGTTTCTTGGCTCATCTAATTTCAAGGCTAAAACAATGCCAAAAAGATCCTTGCTTGCTACTTATCTCGTAGCTTACTTATAATAATTACCTCTGTTAAGAGCTTACAAATAATCTTAATTGTGTTGACTGTGGCCAGGAAAACACATATTAAATTTGTTAAAAGATACTAAGAATCACCGGCTCGCTGGACGACCTTGATTTGAAGTAAAACTAACAAATTTGGAATGGTTTAATCAGGTGGACTTGGGACATTCAGACTCATTGTATTAGAGAAAACAACATACCTCAAAATAGCAAAACAAACTCATTCCCATATAAAAGGTAGACCATTTCAGAAGTTGAATAACATTTTCCCATGGATAAGTTTTTGCATGTTCTGTTCAAATTAAGTTAGTAAGATTTTGGAAATGTAATGGCTTCTTACCTGTCATAAACGATAGTCAGGTACACAAAAGGTGAAGACAGAAATAAGGGAAAGAAGGCAGAAGGCAAAGAAAGAAGAGTAGTTCTTAAAAGAACTGTTTGGTCAGTTGTTATTGTAAGATGAAAAAATAATCAAAAAGTTAATATATATCAGACAATCTCCTGAAAAATAAAACGCACAAAAAGATATGGTTAGTGTTGCACGTGTATCTTCTATAATTTCAGTCAAACAACATTCATTTTATATTATTCAATAGACTCTGTTAACACGTTAATATTTAATGGTAAGTTAAACGTAATATTTGAAGTTAATGGTAGCCCCCTAACATACTAAGAGCAACAATTATACATGTAACATGGTACACAAACTACGTTTCTATGACTAATTAGATTACATTGAACAATTAAACTATAGGTTCACTAAGATAACAATTAAAATCAAACTTACAACATTACTCCGATCACTAATTTCCGAACTTGCCGCCATTACTGAAGTATTTGGCTGCTGTCGTAGTTATATGTGATTGGTTGCGTGCACGCTGGTCGATACTGATTGGTTGCTACCGAGTGGCAGGTCCCTCCTACCTTCCGGGTGTCAATGGCAGCCACTTCCTGCTGCCGATTTTTTTATTTGAAACCCTGCTGGCTGCATTCTGCGGGAGTAGGGGGAGGCTGCAGACCTTGGAGCAGGCAGATCTATGGCCCAGATAGTTTTACGCCCCTGTTGTTCCTGATGCGTCCAGTAGGGAGAGGCTGTACAGTATGCTATACAGTACAGTATGCCACAGCCATAATCACCCTGCAGCCCAAGACCAGTTGCCCACTGAAGCTAAGCAGGGTTGAGCCTGGTCAGTACCTGGATGGGAGACCTCCTGGGAAAACTAGGTTGCTGTTGGAAGAGGTGTTAGTGAGGCCAGCAGGGGGTGCTCACCCTGTGGTCTGCGTGGGTCCTAACACCCCAGTATAGTGATGGGGTCACTATACTGTCAAAAAGCACCGTCTTTCGGATGAGACGTTGAACCGAGGTCCTGACTCTCTGTGGTCATTTAAAATCCCATGGCACTTCTCGTAAAGAGTAGGGGTATAACCCCGGTGTCCTGCCCAACCTACCCCCCTGGCCTTTGTCAATCATGGCCTCCTAATAATCCCCAACCACTTGATTGGCTCTATGACTCTCTCTCCTCTCCACCTGTAGCTGGTGTGTGGTGAGCGCACTGGCACGCACACACGATTGTAAAGTGATTTAGGTGTACAACTGTAACGTTTATTATTATTTATTAGCTCTAAAAAGGGGAATATTTATGACGAATCATAAATGAGCCATCAGAACAGAAGCAACATGAATAAGAGGTATGTTAAATAATCGCTAAAGTTATTATTGTTCAGCAATCGTGCAACGTTGCAAAATTTATAGTTAAATGATTAGCTAAGAGTCGTTGTCAATTAATTTTAATATGTTAATAGATATGTCTATAAATGTACTTATTGACGGTCAGGTAAATGTAAGTTGTATTTGCATGTAACTTAACGTTGTGACGAGTGGGTGTGGGGCCGAGAGCCGTGGGAACGGAGCGAGGCCGGTGGAGTAATTGATAATGAGTGACACCTGCACCACTCACCGATCTCGAGTCCCACAGAGGAGCTCCGGAAGGATAAAAGGAGGAGCTACGACAGTGAAAGACGAGAGAGGACAAGGCCTGGATTTTATTTTGTGTTGTGCTTGAACGATGGAAGACGAGGTGGGACGGAGAGCTCGCTGCCACGTTCCTGGGTCGAGGAGGGGTGGCTGCCGTCCGAATGGGAGTGGAGGAATCGGCCCCGTTCGCCAGGAGGCCGGAGCCTGCTGCCATCCTCCATGATTGGGGAGGAGAAGATAACGGGGGACTCGCTGCCGGCTGCCCTCAACAGGAGGAGCCATCGCCGTCCGCCAGGAGGCGGAAGAGCGGTGGGCCGTCCACCAACGATGTTCAGTACCATCGCATGGCACCGCGAGTGAGAGCCACGCCTGGACTTTATTTTGTGTTTTGTGTGCGGCAGTCGTCCGTGAGGGGCTGCCGCTTTACTTTTGTTTTGTGGGTTTATTTTATTAAAGTCTTAAATGTTCGCCGGTTCCCGCCTCCTTCTTCCCGATCTACGAACTTTGTTACAAACGTTATGCTATTTGCTTTCTTTGTTTAAAAGATATTAGACTTTAGATATTAGACGTGTCCTAGCTATTTTGATTGTTTCTCTTGCAGATTGGAAATGCCTGCATGAAACTAGTCTATGAAGAGGTTTGAGCTCACGCATAAATCTTTTTCACATTATTTTATATCAGCTGTAGTTTATTTGAAACTTTGAGACTTGAGAGTTTCTTAATTTCATGGTAGCCTGCTTAATTTGTCTTTTTACTCTCACAGGGCAAAGACATGCCAACATGCATGTTATTGCCACAATCCCCTAGCCTACTCTCCAGTGAGTATTGAATGCATAAATCATACTATTTGACGTCTACCATAAGTCAGAAGTAAAATAAAAGGTATTCTTAATTGGTGTTATTTGTGTTTTTTAGGATAATGCTTTAATGAAAGATGCTCTTGTGTTCCCTGCATGAACACAAGCCACCGGCCCAGATTATTATCTGTTATGTGTAAGATTTTACATGGTGTAGCTCATAAGAATATAGTAATTATTAAACTGAGTTTTGGAGGGATTGTTCTTTTATGCTGGTTTACGGAGGGTGATTTTACATTTACATTTACATTTAGTCATTTAGCAGACGCTTTTATCCAAAGCGACTTCCAATTGGGGGATACATAAAGCGATTCTTCTTAAAGAGGCAAACAGACACAAGAAGTGGTTGTAATACCAAGTTCTTAGACATTGTTCAAATAAGTACAAGCTAGACACAGCTAAGAGATGATTGCTACATTCCTATGGCATATAACGTCGACACCGTGCTGAAGACTCCATTTAATTTCCATCAGGTGCGCTTTTCTATTTTCTTCATTAAAAGGTTGCTATAAAGTTGTTGTACTTTATTGCTAGTCATTGAGTTCTACCAATAAGATCTGAATACTAATCCTGTAACATTTCAATTTCTGTTAGCTTGATGTTCCTGCAATCAGGGAGTGGTGGTGAGCAGTTTGAGACAGAGGGGTATGTGTACTAGTTTCTGAACATCTCCGTTTGTTTCATTCTTGAAGTCCCTTCCTTGCCAATGGAAATAACTGACCAAACGGATGCAACACTGTACAGATGAAAAATGCAATAAATCATCAGCATAGTCATAAGGCATCAATCAATCATGCCTTGTCATTGTTTTCATAATCACCTGAGTAAAATTCCCACATGACAATACTCACATTTCTATGTTTGATAGCCTACATTTAAACAATTTAAATGAAATTAAAACATTTTAATTATGAATCTGCCTGTTTATTGTCACTAACTAGAGTTGTTGTATTGGGGGGTCAGCAAATTAAAAAGTTTTCTTTCTTTTGAAAAGCAAGGCAGTGGCCAAAAGAATTCAAAGTGGCTTTACACTTTTTCCAAGCATTCCGCCAAGTCAGCACCTGTGCCGCTATACATTTAAGATCAGGAGCAGATTGATGTAATCCACACTCACCTGACTTCAATTCTGGACAGCACACCCACAGTGACAAGATCAAATTCATCATGGATGTACTTTTTCCAGAGGTTGGTCTCATGTGTTAACTGTGCTCTGCATGATGCCAGATTCACATTGTTTTAAATGTCAAATAGTTTATCCATAATGTGAGACCATTGCTCTAAAAATAATGTTTTTTGTGGTTATTATAGAAGAGACACTTTTCATTTTGTTGGAAAAAGCTAAACATGTGAAATGATACTTGGCTACTTGGGGTGTGTGATCAATCTTAATTCTGTCTCTGGTAGTCCATTATCTGTGCCCTGGCTTTTGTGGAAAATCTGTCCATCCTAAAGGCTGAGGAGAAACTTCTGCGAGGACCTGTCATTTACATAATGTACTGTAAAGGATGCTATAAAGGAAAACATGGTCAAACATGACATCCTGCCATTATTCCTGCAGTGGAGTAGTGAGGGCAGCTGAGCGTGTAATTGGTACGTCACTGCCCATACCCAGTGACATCTACACTGACCAACTTCAAAAGAAGACCAGACACATTTTAAAAGACCCCACTCACCCTGGACATCATCTGTTCTCCCCTCTACCTTTGGGGAGAAGATATAGACTAATACAATCCAGAACAAACAGACTGAAAAATAGCTTCTTTCCTTAGGCAGCTAGATGCTTAAATGCATAATTCCACTTCCTTCAAAAACTCGTGCAATAAACCCCTACCCTAACAAAATGCAATAATCCTTCCCCCATTACATTACCATACTGCACTATTACATCTTGCACTACCTCAGTGTAATTATATTCTTATATTTATATTTTTGTATTTATGCCTTTGTCTTGAATGTTGCTGTCTGTTTATAATGTCTGCTTTTCTTGTTTATAAACACTGTCATTCTGTTTGTTACCTGCTAATCTGAAGAGCAGCTAAACTGTATTTCGTTGTTCCTAAACAATGACAGTAAAATTCTATTCTATTCTATTTTTCACGAATGACCATTTCTTTCTACAACTATCCAACTTTTTTTTTTTAATCAGTGAGCGGGAGCATTTTGACAAGAGGACTTTGTAGTGATGGGAAGTTCGGATCATTTTACAGACTCTGACATTTGAGTCTCGTTCAGCAAAATATATTTTAGCAAAATATAATTAAAATGTTACGTGTTACTTCCCTAACACGTCTACTACTTATGCAAACGTTGATCAGACTACAAACAATACAAAACTATAATGCTATAAGAAACAGAAAAGATTAATTCATTGTTTACCTGGGTCTTCAGTCTATGATTAGCTCACCTCACCTCTATCTGACAATTCTTTGGGTTTGAGTCGTTCGTTCATCACGTGACAGCCCTATAAACCATCTCGGTTAAGTATTTAACCTTGGTTCCCTGAATAGGGAACGAGATGCTGCGATGACGTCATCGCTATGGGAACACCTCCGGTGTGACGAATGTCTGAAGTCCTTATACCATCATGCCAATTTATTGGCCAATAGCGCTTAGCACCGCCCCGAGCATACGTCACGTATACTCATATATGTGTGCTATTTCATCAGATTTTACACTATGATGAAGGAAGTGCTATCGATGGTACGGAACGGCCAGCATCGCAGCATCTCGTACCCTATTCAGGGAACCAAGGTTACATACATAACCGAGATTGTTCCCTCGCATAGGTTCACTTCAATGCTGCGATGACGTCATCGCTATGGGAATGCTATACCATCACGCCTGACGTACCTAAGATAGCTGGAAGACCGAGGAAAAAGTCTGCTCAAGCGGAAGAGACCTGGGAGCCAAGAGCCATCCTCACGTCCAGACAAATAGAACTTGATGAAAGTGCTAGGAGAGGACTAACCTGCCACAGCACAGACATCTCCCATCAAAGGCCCTTTAAAGAGAGCCTGAGAAGAAGCCATTGCTCTCGTAGAATGAGCATGAACCTCTAGAGGCAAAGTTACACCACGCGCCTCATGGGCTAGAGGTATAGTCACTATCTGACCCCGCATAGTAGGGGAGAAAGCCTCCAACTACTTGCAGAAAGTGCTCGAAGCAGTCTTAGGATTAACTAGGCCTAGGAAGCAACAAGACTTAACCAGCCTCGGGGCAAAGTCCATACAAGAGTAGCTGACAGAGCCTGCAGATCATCAGTCCTCTAAGAGAGGATAGGATTACCAAAAAACTGCTTAAGGTTTCAAAGTTATCTGACAGACTTAAACAGCTAAAATGGATGGCCTGCCAGTCCTTCCAACCAAAAAATAAGTCCCAAAAAGGAATCTGTGCTGGGCGGAAAGGCCTAAGCCGTCTCGTCCCTGAATGAAATGGGAAACCAGAGGGTGACATCCCATTGAAACACCTCAATGGGTAATGTTCAGCAGATATGGCAGCCACATAAACCCGTGGCAGGTCCCTACAGTGTAATGGACTGGGTCCAGATTGTGTAGGGCATACAGCATCTCGTGGAGGGAGCCCTAGAATTAAGAATGGTGTCAGTAATCTCTGCCAAGTGACTCCGGCCAAGTGACACATTACAACTCCGTTCAGGGGTCACACCCATTAGTTCCAAAAATCCTGATGGGGATGTCCAAATCATGCCCCGAGCCTGAGTCAGCAGGTTGTGTCTGAGGGGAACCTCCCAAGGGTGCCATCTAACAGACTGGCCAATTCTGAGAACCATGTACGAGTGGGCCAAAACGTCACCACCAACAACAGACGTTCACTCTGACAAACCTTACTCTGAACAGAATCATTTGGGAGCAAATGAGTCGACGGGAAGGCATAAGACTGGTCCTGGGCCATTCTTGGGATAGAGCGTCCACACCCAGAGGCAACGGAGGAGACAAGAAAACCAGAGCGGGCAATGCGTATGCTCTAAGCCAGAGGTGCCCAAACTCGGTCCTGGAGGGCCGGTGTCCTGCAGAGTTTAGCTCCAACTTGCCTTAACACACCTGCTGGAAAGTTTCTAGTATGCCTAGTAAGAGCTTGATTAGCTGGTTCAGGTGTGTCTAATTGGGGTTGGAGCTAAACTCTGCAGGACACCGGCCATCCAGGACCGAGTTTGGGCACCCCTGCTCTAAGCAAACAAATCCACTTCCGCTCTGCCAAACCTCTGCCATATGAGACTCACCACCTGAGGGTGTAATCTCCATTCTCCAGCCTCCAACTCTGTCTCAAGAGTAAGTCCACTCCTGAGTTCAGGTGACCCGGGACATGAACTGCTCTGATCGACAGGAACCTGGTCTGCGTCCAAAGAAGAACATGTCTCACCAACCTGCACAGGGGGTGCCTCTCTAATCCTAAGAGATACGCTTACACATGAACTCATTCACACAGGAGCTCAGCTCAGTGCATCTCAGTTGGGATGATAAGAATAATGATTAGTTATGCAAATAGTGTTGGTAGCCTGAAGTGCCAAAAACCATGTTGCACGACCAATGTGTGTTGCAAAACTCCACAGAGCCAGCTCATAGCACAGAGTCCACTATTTGTTCCAGCTCAAAACAGCAGTGGAGCTGAAAGAATAATAATTATTAGCCAGGCAGACTAGTGTTTGGTAGCATGAAGCGCCAAAAACCATGGCCCATGGCAAATGTCAGCTGTGGAGTCCGTGCTTAAAAACAGTCACATGAACAAGAGTTGGAAGCATAAGCGCCAAATCAATGTACGTACCTTAATTAATGCAGTGCAGAAGTAGAGACAGGAAAAACCCTGCTCACTCTGCATCCTGAGTCACTATGGCATTAGGTGTAAAACAGCTTGCCATAGGAATTTACTCTAGATATGTGAGCTTGCCCACTGATTTGTTCCAGCTCAAAACATCAGCGGAGCTGAAAGAAAAATTTACAGCCAGGCAGACTAATGCTTTTTAGCATGAAGTGCCAAGACCATGGTGCACGACAAAATATCTGCTGCAGGACTCCTCAGAGTCTGCGTCTAAAAACAGTACACGAACAAGAGTTGGAAGCATAAGCGCCAAATCAAATGAACGTGTCTGCATTAGTACAGTGCAGCAGGTAACGTAGAGAGAGAGGGGAAAAACCGCCTGCTCACTGTTATAGCTTGCTATAAGAAATACAATGAAACACGAGAGCTCTTCCACTTATTTGTTTCAGCTCAATGCAGCAGCAGAGCTGAAAGAAATAGTAATTAGTCAGGCAAACTAATGCTTGGTAGCTCAAAGCGCCAAAAACCATAGTGCACTAATTAACGTCCTAAAAATCAGTGCCTCTCATGTTGTTTAATAAACTTGAGAAACACTTGATCCAGGGAGGGAGTAGAGCAACAAGGATTTTATATCAGTAAGCTCGCCCCTTAACCCATAGCTTATATCTACAGCTTGTGTCGCCTGTGAGCTGGAGAGCTGAGGCTGCTGTAGAATATGCATCATCTAATCCGCAGCCGAAAGAATCGATTACAAGTTTCCGGAGCGGGAATCAGATTTGACTAACCACCTGACTCACGAGGCGCTCTTGTAATGAACGCACGCGGTCCGGGGAAGAGAGCTAGAGAGAAGGGGATTCATTCCGTTCTCTCACTCTCTGTACACTCGGCCCGTCACCCCAAGCGTCGAGCTCGTGCGGCACCTCGGCAACCGCAGAACTGGAACAACGGGGGTTGAACGAACATCTCTCCTTCCATCTCTCAGAAAGAGAGCGAGCCCAGAGCACAACTTACTCACAAACACAGATATCACGGATACAACAATAGATAAAGGCCGCAAAGTGGTCTCCCTACTCGTTTCCTCGTGAGTCCGTGTTACATGCAACCATACATAACGGAAAACTAACCAATGCAGTCTGAGCCGGAAAGAGAATTGATTAGTTCATCTCTCGAGTCTTCGGGTTTGAGGCGTTCGTTCATCACGTGACAGTCCCATAAGCTTTAACCAATGCAGTCTGAGCCGAAAAGAGAACTGATTAGTTCATCTCTGAAGTCTTTCGAGTCGTTTGTTCTTTTGTCACGTGACGTGACAGCATTGGATAGAGAAATTTGTTAATTTACAAGCTTCCATACAAACGGGTGCATAGTTATTATTATTAGTATTATCATTATTACAATTATTATTTACTCTAACAGTTACATGATGCATTTCTGGTCTCAAATTGTAGCTTTTTACTTCTTACAGTTTATAAATGTGTGAATTTCTGTCATGATGGTTCTTTTCCATATCCATAACATTGAATGTTATAACAGAGATAATAAAGAGTGATTATTATTAAGTCTCTTTACGGCTCAGACTGCATAAGTTAAGCTTATGGGGCTGTCACGTGATGAACGAACGACTCAAACCCGAAGACTCAAGAGATGAACTAATCAATTCTCTTTCTGGCTCAGACTGCATTGGTTAGCTTATGGGGCTGTCGCGTGATGAACGAAAGACTCGAAAAACCCGAAGACTCGGAAACAGGTGAACTACTTGACTAATTTCAGTACAGAACCTATAGGATGTTGAGCATTTGCGACTGAATGAATCACTCCCCGAGAGGACTCGTTCTTCCCGAGTCACATTAAAGATTCGTTCAAAATGAACGAATCGTTCAAGAACGACCCATCACTAGGACTTTGACAGGAGGATTTGCCCGATCGGGCCACTGCTGCGTCGTCACAAAAAAATTTATCATTTGCATTTGTTTTTAAGCCTTGCTCATTAAAAAAATTCAAGCAATTTAAAAGCATCCCAGCAAGGCGCGAAAGACAACTCCATTCAGTACTCGCACGCTGTGTTCTGTGTGTTCAGGAGCCCCGAATTGTTTCTTTCCGCGTCTTTCTTGCTCTTGAACGGACAAATACATACAAAAAAATGGCAAAATACCTGTCTTGGCGAGTAACTTTGTAGCTTTAACAATGATTAATCTATATTTAATTTATACAGTGGAGTAGAGATGCACCGATCGACCAGGCATTTTTTTTGTTTTATTTCAGACTATGTTCAGTGCTTGCACACAAACTGCATGGCAATATTTGTTTTTCAAAATGTCATTTGTGTGGAAAATATTGCGTTATTATTATATTTAGTCTGTAAACGGACGTTAACAGAGGCCAGCGACGCTGAAGATCAGTATCGCCGCTCCCTATACGCAGAGTATGCAGTTTGCGTAGGGCACCAACTCCAGGGGGGGCACCATCCCAGTTGCTCAAAAAAAAAGTGACACGCCAAGCGCCATTCCCGCATTCGCGCTCGCGACCACTCACCTGTTTGCGGCTGAATGCAAATGATCATAATTGATGGACAATGCCCTTGAAAAGACATCAGCAATCCGGCGCCAAGAGAAGAAGAAAAAAAAAGTGAAAACGAAGCCAGTGCATCACTTTCAGCAGGCCCGTAGCCAGCTATGAGGTCACCGAAGGAGGACCTCTGTAAGTTTTTCATGAGAAACATGATTTCATGATAAAATTTGTCCTCTGAATTACTAATTTGCTGTTAAACTCCTCATATGAAGTTTAGTTTAGACAGTTTAGACAGTTTGTAAGAATGTTTAGCGTCCGTGGTATAAAAAGTTCACTGCGAGACGCTGGCGGAGTGAACGACGCTTGAGAGAGCTGTGAGTGAGGGCGCGGGTGCAGCCTCTGTGTTGCCATATCCACGTATTATAAGCGTTTTTGGACTTGTCTTTTCCACCTAATTTGACACTTTAGAAAGTTAATAAAGTAGGAAGTTGCAGATTAGGGACTCAGCGATATCTTTATGTTATCGTATTTGCAAAAGATTTGAAATAATTTCGAATTATTTTTATTTATTTTTCAGTTTTTGTTTGTTTTAATAGCAATACCTATGGAGCTTATAATATGACAAAACTAATTGAATTTGTATTGTGTAAATTTGAATTATTGACAAGTGTCATTTAAAAAAACTGAATATTATATGGCATTTAACATCGTTCTGAATTAGATTTTTTTTTACTTGAATATTAAACATTCAAAACTTAACAACTTTTACGGCCCATTTTTACTAGGGTGCGAGACGAAAGAGTGATGTAACGGGATTCCGACCACAGCCAACAGATCACCAAAGACAAATATTTATTAAATAAGAGTGAAATTAATGAAAGGAGCTTTAGCTTCGGAGAGGCCCAAGGCCAAAATAATAAACAAAACCACTAATAAAATAAAGAAAAGATTTAGATGGCCTAATTATAAAGAAAAGAAAAGTACAAATGAACTTCCCTAACTCCCTAAACAAAAACACATCGCAAAATTAGGTCAAAGTAAAGGGCAGACCCCTCCTACGCTCCCAGGACTTTCTCAGAATATACAGAATAAATCACATGTAGGAAGAACCATGTACAGCAACCACAACGCTGTTGGTGATCTGTTGACGGAGACGGAATCCGGAGCTACTCACGCCATGGAAGCAAACGCCAAAGTGAGCTCCCCTGGGTTGGTAGCGCCGCCCTTTTTAAAGTCACCTGCTTCAGGATCCGCCAATCACGTTCCTTGATGAACAGCCAATACCTGCACACATGCACCAGTACACAAAACAACACCCACAAAAATAACAATGCCGGGTATCGTAACAACAACTGAATATTTTTATGGTAGAGTTTTATAGACATGTATTTTCAAACAGCAAATTTTTTGTTCTGAAAATTTAGACTGCAAATATCCAGTTTTTAAAAAATACAGCTTCAAGTTTTCAAGATGAAGAGGAAATTCAGAACATCAAATTCAATATTCTAAAATTCAATACTTAGAAATTCAGATCGTAGAGAAAGTAGGTCAGAAGTAATCCACCGGGAAGAGTAGATGATCTCAGAAAAGTCAAACGAACCATTTCGTTCGAAGCGTGTGGTTTAAGATCTACCTGATCATGAATCGCCCAGAGGTAGCCTAAGTGATCTTAAACATTTATGGGCCTCTTGTAGTCTTTCTGCGCTGTAATATACATATCTTGATTAAAATTGGTCAGAAGGGGGTGCGAATGTAATGGTGGACTGGAAATGCCCAATATCTACCTTTCAGAGAAAACTCCAAATCTATCCAGAAGAATAAAGGTCAACCATTTCCATATGTTTGGAATGTCACACTGAAAGTGAAAAACAGAAAGAAATCTTGAAATATCAACTGCTACAACATCATAAAGGTCAATTACTTTAAAGGTTTAAAGGGGTGCTTTTTCACTTTTTCAACTTTAGTAAGTCTGTAATGTTGCTGTTTGAGCATAAAAAAGATCTGCAAAGCTGCAAAGTTCAAAATCCACTTCAAAAGGAGATATTTTATTTAACAGAAATCACTTTTCAAAAACTACAACGAACGACTCGTTTGGACTACAACGCATATTTTCCGGGATTTGTGATATCACAAAGATCGACGAATGGGACGAGACCTGGTTGAGCTGCACTAGAGAAGGCGACGAGTGTTATCACTATGTCGGAGACACGCTAGCTTTCCCAAAGCAGACGAACTTAGAGTGGTTACAATCATCCGGGTTTAAAGCGCGCTCAAATTGATTTGATTTTGACGCAATATTTACACTGAAGCTAGCAGGCGGCTATGGTAAGGGGTGTGACATTTCCCGAGGCGCCAAGTGCTGCCAATCACAACACACACTGGCCCAGCTAACCAATCACAG
>NW_015506042.1:641397-651697 GCF_001515645.1 Sinocyclocheilus grahami | reverse complement strand
GGGGGGCACCATCCCAGTTGCTCAAAAAAAAAGTGACACGCCAAGCGCCATTCCCGCATTCGCGCTCGCGACCACTCACCTGTTTGCGGCTGAATGCAAATGATCATAATTGATGGACAATGCCCTTGAAAAGACATCAGCAATCCGGCGCCAAGAGAAGAAGAAAAAAAAAGTGAAAACGAAGCCAGTGCATCACTTTCAGCAGGCCCGTAGCCAGCTATGAGGTCACCGAAGGAGGACCTCTGTAAGTTTTTCATGAGAAACATGATTTCATGATAAAATTTGTCCTCTGAATTACTAATTTGCTGTTAAACTCCTCATATGAAGTTTAGTTTAGACAGTTTAGACAGTTTGTAAGAATGTTTAGCGTCCGTGGTATAAAAAGTTCACTGCGAGACGCTGGCGGAGTGAACGACGCTTGAGAGAGCTGTGAGTGAGGGCGCGGGTGCAGCCTCTGTGTTGCCATATCCACGTATTATAAGCGTTTTTGGACTTGTCTTTTCCACCTAATTTGACACTTTAGAAAGTTAATAAAGTAGGAAGTTGCAGATTAGGGACTCAGCGATATCTTTATGTTATCGTATTTGCAAAAGATTTGAAATAATTTCGAATTATTTTTATTTATTTTTCAGTTTTTGTTTGTTTTAATAGCAATACCTATGGAGCTTATAATATGACAAAACTAATTGAATTTGTATTGTGTAAATTTGAATTATTGACAAGTGTCATTTAAAAAAACTGAATATTATATGGCATTTAACATCGTTCTGAATTAGATTTTTTTTTACTTGAATATTAAACATTCAAAACTTAACAACTTTTACGGCCCATTTTTACTAGGGTGCGAGACGAAAGAGTGATGTAACGGGATTCCGACCACAGCCAACAGATCACCAAAGACAAATATTTATTAAATAAGAGTGAAATTAATGAAAGGAGCTTTAGCTTCGGAGAGGCCCAAGGCCAAAATAATAAACAAAACCACTAATAAAATAAAGAAAAGATTTAGATGGCCTAATTATAAAGAAAAGAAAAGTACAAATGAACTTCCCTAACTCCCTAAACAAAAACACATCGCAAAATTAGGTCAAAGTAAAGGGCAGACCCCTCCTACGCTCCCAGGACTTTCTCAGAATATACAGAATAAATCACATGTAGGAAGAACCATGTACAGCAACCACAACGCTGTTGGTGATCTGTTGACGGAGACGGAATCCGGAGCTACTCACGCCATGGAAGCAAACGCCAAAGTGAGCTCCCCTGGGTTGGTAGCGCCGCCCTTTTTAAAGTCACCTGCTTCAGGATCCGCCAATCACGTTCCTTGATGAACAGCCAATACCTGCACACATGCACCAGTACACAAAACAACACCCACAAAAATAACAATGCCGGGTATCGTAACAACAACTGAATATTTTTATGGTAGAGTTTTATAGACATGTATTTTCAAACAGCAAATTTTTTGTTCTGAAAATTTAGACTGCAAATATCCAGTTTTTAAAAAATACAGCTTCAAGTTTTCAAGATGAAGAGGAAATTCAGAACATCAAATTCAATATTCTAAAATTCAATACTTAGAAATTCAGATCGTAGAGAAAGTAGGTCAGAGGTAATCCACCGGGAAGAGTAGATGATCTCAGAAAAGTCAAACGAACCATTTCGTTCGAAGCGTGTGGTTTAAGATCTACCTGATCATGAATCGCCCAGAGGTAGCCTAAGTGATCTTAAACATTTATGGGCCTCTTGTAGTCTTTCTGCGCTGTAATATACATATCTTGATTAAAATTGGTCAGAAGGGGGTGCGAATGTAATGGTGGACTGGAAATGCCCAATATCTACCTTTCAGAGAAAACTCCAAATCTATCCAGAAGAATAAAGGTCAACCATTTCCATATGTTTGGAATGTCACACTGAAAGTGAAAAACAGAAAGAAATCTTGAAATATCAACTGCTACAACATCATAAAGGTCAATTACTTTAAAGGGGTCCTATTATGCTTTTTCACTTTTTCAACTTTAGTAAGTCTGTAATGTTGCTGTTTGAGCATAAAAAAGATCTGCAAAGTTACAAAGCTCAAAATCCACTTCAAAAGGAGATATTTTATTTAACAGAAATCACTTTTCAAAAACTACAACGAACGACTCGTTTGGACTACAACGCATATTTTCCGGGATTTGTGATATCACAAAGATCGACGAATGGGACGAGACCTGGTTGAGCTGCACTAGAGAAGGCGACGAGTGTTATCACTATGTCGGAGACACGCTAGCTTTCCCAAAGCAGACGAACTTAGAGTGGTTACAATCATCCGGGTTTAAAGCGCGCTCAAATTGATTTGATTTTGACGCAATATTTACACTGAAGCTAGCAGGCGGCTATGGTAAGGGGTGTGACATTTCCCGAGGCGCCAAGTGCTGCCAATCACAACACACACTGGCCCAGCTAACCAATCACAGCACATTTTGTATTTCAGAAGGCGGGCCTTCATTTGATACAGGAACTATTCAAGCCATTCATGCCAGACTGGGGAGAGAGGTGTTCTAATAATGTAAAATATGTGAAAGATAATGTGTTTTTCAAACAACCTAGTATGAGAGCCTGTTCTAGTACACCCCCAAAACAAAATCAAGACTTTGTACAAGAGCATAATAGGACCCCTTTAAGTCAGCACAAGGACGGCAAGAATGTGTGGTGTTGTCAAAAAATGATGAGAACAGGCTGTCTTATGTAACTCTATTGAGTGATGAATGAGTCATGTGTGATACATCTGGAGAGAGAACATTTCATGTTTGATCAGTCCCTTCTGTTACGCACATTAAAGAGTATAAAATTAGCACCGTTCCTTCGCCAGCCTCCGGAACTGAGTCATCTTGTTGGCTGTCATCTCCTCCTGCATTAGGGGTATATAATATACAGTGACCTGAAGGAAGAGAGCCAAAAGCTTTTAAAATCTTAAATGTATCCACTATGCCTGCTATTTCCTGCAATATACTTTTCCCCTCACTCTTCTCTCCTTTTCTCCAGTCCTTTTTATCTGAGGATGATACATATGATAAAACTAATTACACAGTAATGTCTGTTAGTGATTTTTATTCATTTAGCATCCATATATTCTTGCCCTTTTGGCTTTAATTTTAGATTAAATGAATAAAAATAGAAAGTGTTTACAGACTTGGCAATAATTAAATATTTATGTAAGTATACATTTAAATGGGTTAAAAGGAAGTCAGCCGCAAGAAAGCACTCCACAAAATTGCAAGCTTTCCTCAAGCAAACAACTGCAAAGGGCAGATGGGGACAAGGAGCAAAGGAGCTTATTGCCTGTGTGTGAGAAACATCTCAGAGATGAGTCATTATGCTTTCGTTCTGTTGAGAGGCTGACCACAGAAGACTCTGTTAATCACAGAAATGCAGACAGGCCAAAATGAAGATAATCAAAAAAGCATTATGCCATCTTTACACTACAAATACAGCATGCTTCTGAAAAGTTATATATATATATATCATGAATTTTTTTTTAATAGGCTGTGTAATTGTGCTTAAAGAGAGAATAATTGCATTACACAGATATTTAGAATGCAGACATCATTAGTTCTTGATTTAATGCTCCACTGGTCAAACAAACTGACTGATAAGAGTCATTTGTTCATGAATCGGACTACTCTAAGGGCACTGCATTCACTAAAATTCACTTAAAAGAACCGGCTTATTTGAGTAATTTATTCGTGAATCGGATTAAACTAGTCACGCTGTCTGTTGTCGATTCGTTCAAATGAACCGGCTCATGTGAGTACAACACTTGTTCGTGTATCGTATTATACTTGTCCCGCTCTAATCACTAAAATGAATCAGACCATGAGTCATTTATTCGTGAATCACATTACCTTGGTCGCGCTTTTTATTGCATCATATTCAACACTGACTGCAAACTCAGGTAAAACATGACATCTTTTGCTGTTGCACTGATTACAGAACAAACATGATTGAAACACTGATTAGAATTACCAGATGAATTGTTTAATCTAGATAATGACATACTGAAAACATCCATTTCCATACTTGATGCTTGAGAGTGACAGGACCAAAACCCGCCCTGTGTATTTTACAGTCATTGCTTAATTATGCACTCATCTCATTTAAAACAACATACATATGTACTTACTACAGTAGATTTCTGTTTATTCTACCTGGCTTTTGACAGACAGAACTTCATTTCAATGAACATAACTTTTCAAAACGCACTGAACCGTTGTGTCGCTAAGAGAATGTCACTAGGAGTGCCGACAACACTTGTCAAGTCAGGTCACCTTTATTTATATAGCGCTTTATACAATACTGATTGTGTCAAAGCAGCTTTACAGTGTTAAACAGGACAATAGTTTGTCAATAATGCAAGAAGACAATAACAGTCTTTTTTCCAGCTCAAAAGTCAGTTCCCTATCGATACTTTACTCGTACTGCGTCTTGCTAAAGACGCTAAGGGGAAAACTCCTTTTTCTCCGAATACTGAAGCCTTTTTCTATCACGCAGTGAAACTGCACGCCCATTGGTTCGTGCAGCATATTAAAAACGAACCAATGGCTCGGCAGCGGAGCTGAACAAGCCTATGGCGGCACAGCCCGCCAGAGCCTGCCAAATTGAGCGGGGCATCTGGCTATATAAGCGCGCACTTCGCCATAGGATCCTCAGATTTCTTCTCCTTCAGCGACGACTACAGATCTTCGCACTACGAGACTAGAAGCCTTTGCCGTGAACAAGCCTCGCAGCGGATCAAGACCCCTCTTTGCTCGGCTGACTTCACCGGTCTTCAGCTGCCTTTGGCGTCTGCAGCAGCGTGGTCTCCCGGTCCCCTGCCGCTATCAGGCGACTATAAGAGCACATTTCAAATGCCGCGCCGCTACTGTTGCTCGTGCAGGGCTCCCCTGCACACCACTGACGGTCACGGCCAGTGCGTTTCATGCTTGGGCGCTGCCCATGCTGAAGCTGCACTTAATGAGACGGAATGTCCTCATTGCGAGGACATGAGTCTCTCCTCTCTGCGCTCGCGGATAGCTTTCTTTTCAGAAAGCGATTCCGCCCCTCGCGCCCTACTGCTTCCTTCCTCCCAGGAACCTGTGAGGAAAAAGCAGTGAGGCATAGGATCTCAGCGCTCGGTGACGAGTGAGCTCATGCCGGCTGAGCCCCCCATGCCTCACTCTCTCCACATAGAGAGGCTTCCTCCGTCCTCTTCTCGCACCCGGCTCTGCGGCTGCGAGCAATCAGGTTTCGTTCGGTGGGAGTGAGTGTGATGCCATAGACGACAGTGTGTCTCTGGCTGCCTCAGATGCGGAGGAGCTGTCGGGCTCGTCTTTCGACCCCGCCCCCTTGCCGTCTGCAGAGCCCAGCGCTGCCAGCACAGGCATGGACGCAGAACTTTTCCGCGTTCTGTCTAAGGCTGTTCAAGAGCTGGGTTTGGATTGGTCTCCGCCGGAGGAGCCCACCCGCAGCCGCCTGGACGAATAGTTCTTGCCGGGGCGCCGTCAAGCCCCTCGACAATGAGCCTCTCCATTCTTCCCGGAAGTCCATGAAGAGATCACCAGATCTTGCCGCGCCCCCTACTCGGCCCGCCTAGGTACCTCCTCTTCGGTCGATGGCGCCGAAGAAAAGGGGTATGACAAACTGCCTCCCCTGGATGAGTCAGTGGCCGCACATCTCTGCCCACCCACGGCCATCGGCTGGAAGGCAAAGGCCGCCCACCTGTCCAAGCCGTGCAGGACTACTTCAGCACTCACTGGAAGGGCCTACTCGTCTGCTGGACAAGCGGCCTCAGCGCTTCACTCCATGGCGGTCCTTCAGGCCAAACTTCTCCAGAAATTGGATGAGTCTTGACCGGACCCCATGGCTTGCAAAGAGCTACGCAGCGCGACCGACCTGGCTTTACGCGCCACAAAGATGACGGCTCAAGCGATCAGTAGATCCATGGCCACCTATGGTTGACCCTCACAGAGATCAAGGACGCGGATAAAGTCCCCTTCCTCGACTCTCCGGTCTCCCCTTCTGGCCTGTTTGGATCTGCGGTCGAAGGGTTCACAGAGTGCTTCACTGCTGCACATAAGTCGTCCCAGGCAATGCGACACTTCTTGCCAAAACGCTCCAGCTCTGTGGCTGCCTCCAGTCACCCCAAGACGGCACCGACTCAGCAGCCCGCGAAGCCTGCCTCATCAGCTGCACAGCCGGTCCCTAAGCCTGAGCCCCGGCATCGCTCCCGCTCGGCTAGACGCTACCCATTCCCTATGGGCGAGCCCCCCAGGGGTGTCAAGGTGGGTTCTGTGTATAATAGAATGAGGTTATTCACTGCAATTCGCTCGAAGACCTCGGTTCAGAGGTGATGAATTTACTGGCGAAAGGAGCCATAGAAATGGTTCCCTCAGCTCAGAGCGAGTCAGGCTTCTACAGCTGTTATTTCCTTGTCCCCAAAAATGGCGGCTGGTTCTTTTCGCTGGATTTGAAAGATGCCTACTTTCACATCCAGATAGCCCCCCACCACAGGCAGTTCTTGAGATTCGCCTTCGAGGGAGAGGCATATCAGTACACGGTCCTTCCCTTCGCACTGTCCCTAGCTCCCCGCAATGTTATGAAGTGCATGGATGCGGCTCTTTCCCCGCTGAGACAGATCGGAATACGCATCCTGAATTATCTCAATGAGTGGCTCATCCTCGCCTAGTCAGAGAACGAGCTAGTATCCCACAGATCCTTACTCCTCAGCCACTTGCAGCACCTGGGGCTCAGGGTCAACTTTGCCAAGAGTGCGCTGTCTCCCAGCCAACGGATTTCGTTCCTGGGAACAGTTCTCGACTCAAATTGGAGCCCTTCACCCTCTCAAGGCGTTTCAGAAGATGTTGGGCCTCATGGCCTCTGCGTCTCCAGTACTTCATCTGGGCCTGCTTCGCATACGGCCCCTTCAGTACTGGCTGAAACCACGAGTTCCGTCCCACACCTGGCACCATGGACGCATGCGTGTCAAGGTAAGCCGGGCCTGCGTAGCAGCCCTGGCCCCTTGGAAAGACTCTCAGTGGATATGGGTATGGTCTGCAGAAGGAAGGTAGTCTCGACAGACGCTTGTTAGTATCCCACAGATCCTTACTCCTCAGCCACTTGCAGCACCTGGGGCTCAGGGTCAACTTTGCCAAGAGTGCGCTGTCTCCCAGCCAACGGATTTCGTTCCTGGGAACAGTTCTCGACTCAAATTGGAGCCCTTCACCCTCTCAAGGCGTTTCAGAAGATGTTGGGCCTCATGGCCTCTGCGTCTCCAGTACTTCATCTGGGCCTGCTTCGCATACGGCCCCTTCAGTACTGGCTGAAACCACGAGTTCCGTCCCACACCTGGCACCATGGACGCATGCGTGTCAAGGTAAGCCGGGCCTGCGTAGCAGCCCTGGCCCCTTGGAAAGACTCTCAGTGGATGGATTGGGGCATGCCCCTGGGTATGGTCTGCAGAAGGAAAGTAGTCTCGACAGACGCTTCCAACACGGGTTGGGGAGCTCTGTGCGATGGCAAACCGGCTTTTGGCCATTGATTGAAAGAGGAGAGTCGGCTTCACATCAACTGCCTGGAAATGTTGGCAGTATGTTTGGGCCTTCGTACCTTCCTGCCAGATCTAAAGGGACACCACGTGCTAGTCTGCTCAGACAGCATGACAGTGGTATCATATATAAATCGCCAGGGCGGTCTCTCCTCGAAGCGCCTCTTCATTCTGGTAGAGCACCTCCTGGAATGGGCTCTGCTACACTTGCGTTCGCTAAGAGCAGCACATGTGCCGGGCAGGTTGAACCAGGGAGCAGACATGCTACCCCGGAGCAACGTCTCCTCAGAAGAGTGGATGCTCCACCCGCATACGGTTCAGAGAATCTGGGAGATCTTCGGCAAGGCAGAGGTCGACCTCTTTGCCTCAGAAGACAACTCTCACTGCCCAATTTACTTTTTGAAGGACAAGGATGCATTGGCCCATGACTTTTCCCCCGATCACCCTGATCCCACAGGTAATCAGGCGAATCATGGAGTAGAGGCACAGGGTTCTGTTGGTGGCCCCGCTCTGGAGGACCCAACACTGGTTCGCAGAGCTGTCTCAGCTGGGGTTTTTGTTGCCCTCTGGCCTGGAGTGGCTCAGACCCTGTTTGAGGTGTTATGCAATCCATGTTCTCTATCATCTAAACACCCTGCTTTCTTTTTCCACTAATCCACTGTCAAAATGACAACACAAACTTAATCTCCTAATGCAAATGCATGGACATATATGCATAGAGTCAAAATTAGCCATAAATATCTGCAAGTGGGTTTAATGTAAAACCATGATCATAATATGTACACACACACTCTTAAAAATAAGATTTTAGGTGCATCCCAAATCATGTACTTATTGATGTACACTACATTGGTGTACTCATGTACACTATTCTATAATGTTTTGTAGTATAAATAGTGCAAGTAGTGCGTTCACAATTAAAATTCCAAAAAGAAAAAGTGCACTTTAAATACCCGGATGATGCACTTAAATAACTGAAAAAAAGAAGTGTGGAATGTTGGACACTTCATGCACTCAACTGTCACAGCTTTAATTGCGTAGCGAAAGAGACTACTATCAGACGCTATCAGACTACGATTATTAATGACAAAATAACCTTATAAAATTCATTCACTACATGGTTGAGTACATAGTGCATGAGTACATAGTGTATAAGTGCATAGTGTATAGTGCATCATTTGGGATGCAGCTTTTATTTTTAGAATTCTATTGCGTAGCAATGTAATAGAAGGAATCATTTTGGATTCCCCATAGAACCTCTCAGTGAACAGTCCTTAAAAGAAACATTTTTTCTTCTTAGTTTAAAGAATATTTTAATAATCTGAAGAAGCATTTCCCACTTTAAAGAACCTTTTGTGCAATAGAAATGTTCCATGGATGTTAAAGTTTCTTCACGGTACCATTTTTGCCACTAAGGAAACTTTATTTTTATGTAGTGTATTATTACTCTGTATAACAACAGAGTGCATTAGTGCCTGCCCACTTTTTCAGCAGTGCTGGTTCCAGAAGTATTTTTTCTTTTCATTTTTCCCATAGGGATTTTGAATAAAGTCTTCATTAAAGCGATATGAGCCGTGAACCAAACCAACCAACCAGCTACGAGGTGAATTACAACATCACACACTTTTATTTGTAAAAAAGCTTTTGAAAATTGGGGAAAAAAACAAAGGTACAAGACTTGCACAAAACTCCACATTTGAACAGTCAATAGCAAATACTTTTTGCCTATCTAACACACACATCACTTCCTGATTGTTGCTGCCGTGTGGTTTGAGTTTGAGCTCCGTCAAGTTAATTCTTTGTCGTCTAAATCTCCCCCTCCGCCGCCTCCGGTCTTCGAGATCTCCACCATGAACCGCTTCGCTCCCCTCCGCGAGACGGAACACGACGCTGTGATCATCGGAGACTCCATCGTCCGGCACGTCCGTGGGGAGACTGATCGAGACAGTGTGCAGCACATCGCCCGAGACGACGATCATCGTGTCAGGACCGCTTCCCACGTATCGAAGAGGACATGAAAAGTTCAGTAGGCTTTTTGCTTTAAAATTATTGACACTATTTTCCTAATTAATGCTGTTCAGTTGCTTTGACACAATCTGTATTGTTAAAAGCGCTATATAAATAAAGGTGACGTGACTTGACTTGACTTTACTTTAAACTTAATGGCTTTAATGAAGGACAGAACTACAAATGTTTTTTTTTACTTGGAACCCGAGTGTTGCAGCTCTAGTTTTCACAGACATGCACTACAAATCGGGTAGTCAAGAATATGCACTACTCTGTGCTGTAAGAATCTGTGGTTTTCACTTGCACAGTTCAACAGACGCTGAAAGACTATCACAAGAGGGAACATAGCAGTGCAGATTGGGTAATGTGAGGTAAGGTCAGCTGCTCTGAGCAGGGAGCATTTTGGGACATCCACTGCTGTTGACCAATCACAGCATCAAATGTGAATTACCTAAAGGCTCTGGTATTTGATTGGCTGGTGGGATCAGGGCCAAGCGCCACTCTCAGTTAAACTCTTCTAGGAAAATGTTGTTCTGAGACAGTGTGTCTTTTAGCATACACGACTAGGGAGTAAAGCGTAGCCTTGAATCAGACTTAATACCACAGTAGGGTCAAAGAAACAAGGCGGCAGGCATTTTGAGAAATATTCTCTTAAATCGTGTGATAATTTAATTCTGCTTAAATGTATTCTGCCACTTGTCTTCCTTTTATAAGTGCAGCTCAATGGATGTG
>NW_015506042.1:632734-641151 GCF_001515645.1 Sinocyclocheilus grahami | reverse complement strand
GGGGGGGGTTGGGGGGTTTGTCACATGATAATAAAATGGCTTCCTGCATGTTGGTTAAACCACACTGACTTGATTTGGCCAACAAACATTTTTTCAAATATTAATAGATATTATTTTAAAGCAAAATTGCTCTGGTCTGTTTTTGTTTTTTTGTAAAGAAATAATCATAATAGCTAATTATGCCAAGCTACTTTGTGGTGTAACAAGACAAAAACATACCGACTTTGATTTGGCCAAACATTTTTCAAATATGAATTATTGATCATATTTTAAAATAAAATTGCTTAACTTCTATTTTTTATCTACAGAAATAATTATAAAAGCTAATTATACCAAGCATGTACTTACACTTTAAAAAATAAATCCACAAAATAACAGAAAAAAGTACTGGCAGCTCATTACATAGGACATGATCCATTAATTTGATGAACAATTCCGTTAACTCAACGAAGTATAAAATTCAAAATGCAGGTTCAAATTAATACAGTACATTGTACCCTACTGTTATAGTTTTTTTCTTTTAGAGTGTATGCCAACATTTATTTTTTTCCCCAAGAATTTAAGCATTTTAATGAGACTTTTAATGAGATTTTCTTTTTTATCAGTTTCACCATTTAGAATTTTTTGGCTTGACAAAAATATTAAAATGACTTTTTTATTCAGAAATTGAAAACGTGTTCATAATTAAAAGGTGTATTGAATACTCTAAAAAAATATTTGTTGGTTTAACTTAAAGTTACCTGGTTGTCTTAAACTTTTAAATTAATTGAAACAGAATTTATTACAAGTTAGTTATTACAATGATCGTGATTTTGTCATTTCAACTAATATTTTGTTCTAAGAATTAAAGATTATTTGTTAATGTTTTGTTGTCATAACTTTGGATTAAATATCGTATCAACTTACTCAAGCAATCAAGAGGATTAAGTAAACTTTCAAATTTAAGTTCACTCAACTACATATAGTTTGTTTTAACAAGTACCTAAAAAGTTTACATGGTTGCTTTACAATTTTGAGTTAAATGAACTTCAACACAAGTTAACATGACAAAAGCTTTTTGTTAACTAATTATCCTGGCATAAAAGAGAGCACAAATAAAGCATAATTTAAACATTCATGTATATTAAAACATTCACATATTAACACTGCACTGTCTGAAAAGTATATGAATGTGAAAATAACTGCTTGAATGAAAACATTCAAACAAAGCAAAAATGAAAATCAAACAATGTTGCCTTTAAATGCTGTGACAAGTCCCAGATAGTTTAACGCAGTACATAACCCTACATCGTGTTACAACCCCAGATCACCAAAGATTTCTCCTTCTATTATCAGGACCACATCACTGCTCACTCTGGTCACCCAGCTATAATTCCAACAGTCATGTCCTTGATGAATTCCTGTTCAGAACCTGTGTGCTTTAATAAAAACAAAGAGAAGTGTTAAAATATGCCTTACAATCTTAAAGCTTACTGACTCCAATAAATGTGCACTTATAAAGTAAATACATTTACTTACAACTTTGTCCAAGCTCTATAATGTGGCAGTCATTCCCATTAAGTCTGCATAGCACTTTGATGGACACAACTGCAAAAGGACTTGCTGCGGTCCGTCCACAAGATCACTGAATTATGAGCTGATCTTCAGTCACTCTAGAACATCATAAACATGAAAAATACAAAGAAAACTTTAAAACAACACTGTAAAATAATACAAATATATAAATAAATCTTTACAGAGAAAATCAAATGTCATAAGTTGATGTTTCAATATACTTTACAATCCAAATCTTTTTTAATTAAATAACACATGACATTAGAAGAAGAAAAATAAGGATTTGTGTCTATCCTTATCACAGGGCTGTTTATATAAGCTATTATTACTGTTATTCAAAAACCTATAGTTTTGAACGCATGTCTAATGCAATATAGCCTACCTATGATCGTATATTCACACAGCATTACAATGGGTTCTGGTGAGGCACTTCAATAACTGAAAGAAGAGATTGTACCTTCAGAACTTCATCTGAACCAAAGTATTATCAGCAATATCACACTTCAAACAAACTCTGAGGGAGCTGCTCATGCGTTTCATACATGCATAAAAGGGACAGTTTGAGTAGTTATCTTTTGTTTTTTCCTAATTTTTCATGTATGTATAATGTATCTGACGGATGTCTTTTAGGGATTATAAGACGCTGTCAGGTTTAAATAAGTTTAATTAATGTATCCATACAGTTGTCCGTTGTGCTCCATCTCGTGCTGTTTGAACGGTCTCTAATGCAGCATTGGGCTCAAATAATACATACCAAACTGTATTTTTATCATTCTCTAGATAAGTTCAGCTCAGTACTGCATGGGAGAATATTTATTATGATATTTATGTGGACAATACTGTGGAACCGCGTGTATTTTGAGGCTTCAGAGTGCCGTGAAACTAACACTGGCATGAAAATACAATGCTGTAAACTATACTTGTACTCTTCTTAGACAACATACGTTATTTTACACATATTAAACCAATAAATACAGATATTTACTTACCAAATTTGCAGATTGAGAAAAATTCAAGTTCAGGGGGCAAATCAGTCAACTTACAAACTAGTTGAGACAGTGAAAACTTAAAATGTTAAGATGAATGAACAAATACAGAAACTGCAAGCTGTGTCAACTTAAAAATAATTGAAAACAAAACTGTAAAATATTTTTTTTTTCAGTGAAATCTTTTTTAAGTGAATTTTATGTGTTTGTTTGTTTTTTTTACTCTTATTTTGTTATGTTGTGAGACTTTTTTTTTTTAAATGCTCTTCACACTAAGAAATCTGTTCTTTGAAGAACTGTTAACTCAAAAGTTGAACCAAAAATGGTTCTTCAGTGGCATCACTGCCTTTATTTTTAGTGTAGGTCTGTCTTGACCGCTTTTGTCACGAATTCAGTCCATGGACTTCCGTTTATTCACCACCAGAGGTCACCCTTTCCATTTCATTGACTCTCGCACAACACAAACTGTTGCATAGCACCCCAGACTACATATCCCATCATTCTTTGCACGATTTGCACACTGCACTGATTGCACACAGCTGTTTCTAATCACCTCACTCACTATATAACACCCACTCTAACCACATTTCTCTGCGGAGTACTGTTTAGCCTGTACCCCTTTCTGAGTCTCCGTGGTTTCCTTGTTTGTTTCTTGCCTGTTTTTGCGGTTTCTGATCTTTGCCTATTTTCTTGGATTTCTCCCTCTCGTCTCGCCGCTGTGATTCTGTCTGCTGATCGGTGACCTACGCTAGCCCTGGGACTATTCTTGTGTTTTGCCCGCCATATACCTGTTTGCCAGTGTTTTGACCCTGCCTGTTTACCACGTCTCTTAAATAAAGCCTGCAGATGGATCCACATGTCTCACGTCTTGTCAGCCCCGTTACAGCTTTACACATTACTGCTAAAAATCCAGTGTGTTGTGATTGGCTGAATACCTCAAGTGTGTGACGGAAATGTTACGCCCCTTACCATACTGTGTTTCCATGTGTCCCGGCGCGACGACATGGCGGCGGCGGTGGCAACAATACTACAGCTAGAATAAAAGTTACGCCTTCTTTCTTTACGTGAACATTTGGGCGGTGTTATGCAAATCTTCCCACATCGTGACGTAGACATGTGGGGGCGTGTTTAAACGAGGCATTTTAGGAGGGCGTGGACAAGTCTTAACTTTTATAAAGAATATCTCTTTGGATTTGAGACTTTAGTCTTTGCAACTTTACAGATCTTCTTTATGCACCAAGAGCTTGTAACACTCCAAAGAGAAAGGAAAAATTTTAATCGCATCATATGACCCCTTTAATGAAAATGGCATATTCAGTGAGTCTTCAAATAAGACCTGATGTCTGAGGGTCTTGGTAGGTAGCTAATCGATAATGAAAAGGCCCATTGTGGTGAAATGAAACCATTTAATTGCATCAGAAACTAACAGAACACAGCCTTCTAGACAGTGAATCCTCAAATATGCACATGCGGGAAAATTAGGCCATCTATATCTGTCCTACCCCGCTGATTATGAATGTATTATGCAGCGGCTGTTACGTAACGGCAGTTATGCACTCATAGTCCGTCTCTCTCTCCTTTGTTCCCCCTCTCATTCTCGACTGCAAGAGGTTATGAGATTTCACCAGCTTTTTACGCACAAAACACGAGTGACAATAATACCTTCCATAACCCGATACTCCATTCGACTCCAACAAAAAGATTAGTATTTCATGGAAGAACAATGTCATATGGGAACAAACAAGAGTCTTAAACCATAAGCAGACATTCCACGTATGATTTATTTAATGTGTGATGCAAAACTCAATTACAGCTGAGGTCATAGATTGATTACAATACATAATCCCCTGATTTTGTTTATCTTAAAATTTAATGCAACATTGTTTGTTATTTGTAGAATGGGGTCTTAAACCTTTTTCAGGCCAAGATGGAGCAAGATACATCATGGGCTGTCACATTTTGTAAAAGTGAGTTGTATTTTAAGCATGGCCTATAATAATGTGCATGAAGTACAGTACAGTAAAATATATGTACATACTCTTATGATGCATTGCAAATCCATTAACATCATATACTTGTAGTTTACAATTTAATTTTACATATTCATTTAAATGCGAAAAGAACAACTAAACATCTATAGCCTCCTAACTTCACCTTAGATTGATGGTTTACATTTGCATTTATTCATTCAGCAGATGCCCTTTTCCAAATAAGGAACATCACAAGCATTTTGTCATAAGAGCCAATAGTTATCATAGTATACAATGCCAAGTTGAAAATATGAGCTAAAACACAACCACAGCAGAAGTGAAATTCAGAAAAGAAGAGAAAAATAACTTTTTTAAAAGTGTCAGAATATTTATACACGTTTTCACTTTTTCCACAATAAATAAGCAGATTTTGAATTTATTTTGAATTTTTTATTTTATTATTTTTCTTTATTTATTAAGATAAACTTTAAAAACATTTTATATTTTTTTTCACTTGTTTCTGCACCATGAATATAGCCGTGGTGATAAATTATAAACAATCAATCAGTCACTGAACCAATCAAGCTTTGTCAAATCAAAGTCTATCATGATGAACTTTGCCTTACTAATTAATTTTTAGCATGTTTAGTTTGTAGTGACTGTAGTATTTACTTTTCTTGCATTGTATTTTACGAGAAAGTCGGCTTTAATCAAAAGAACCCTTAAGGAACATACTGTAAGTTATTTAGCATTTAATACAAGTAAATCACCATGACTTCTCTCTGGCTTTTATTTACATCAATGAAATTCCCTCTATTACATGCCTGGGACGCTAACTAAATGCCATCAAGAGTAATTTATTAGCTCCACTTAAACATATATATGGCGATACGGATGTCCCCTTTTGAGTTGTTTATGATTATTTCATAAGGCTCCATGCTCCTAGCGACTGGTGATGGTTGCCATGGCAACGTATTGACGTATTTTGGGATCCAGAAATAGAAAGATAAAGAAGAAAGGTGTCCCAGGGCGTATCTGCTCCTCAGGGTAACAAACTTTTTTGGAAGGGTGTATAAGTCTGATCGTAACCTGATGAAATGCCTAGGAGATATATGGATTTCATATACGCTTTTTGGCATATTGTGTGGTCATTTTGATGTGGAGTATGTGATAAGAGTATTGCGTTATGTGGCAGAGGATCGTGTATGAAGCATTTCAATGTCTTTGTGGACACAGAAGAAAAGACTGTGGCTCTCTTGTAGAAGTTCAACACAACAGAGTGAGTCAGCCTCTATTCATAGTCTGAGAAATGCAACCCGAGCCCTGCAGAGAAGGCTCATAAATTAAAAAATATAGGGTACATGCTTCTATAAATGCACCTCTCTGCCCACTCTTTAAAAAAGACATCTGCACATATTGTACAGCAGCTAAAGTATATAGACACTTAAAGGGACAGTTCACCAAAAAAATTAGCATTCTGTCATCATTTACTCGCCCTCATGCTGCTCCAAACCTTATTTTGTTGTTTATTATTTAACAAAATGTTATTTACTGCAATGACATCCATCCAAATAGCCTGTAGGCCAACTGTTGGTAAATCTAAACCGCTCTCATGGCCTTGAACAATCATCTTTGACAGTCAGAGAGACACAGATATACGAAGAGTGACTGTAAAGTTGTCGCTTTACTTGGTACTGCAGAACGGAAGAAACAAATTTCAAAGGTCAGATCCTTATGCAAGGAGACGAAAACACATCAGTGATTCACGCTCTTTTCCCAGAATGATAGCAGTTCACACTGCCTTTCGGTGGCAGGCTGAATTAAAGCAATTGTTTCCAAGCTGTTACATAAACGGAGATAATGTAGAGCTTTACAGGGGGCTTTGTGTGTATGCAATTGTATACAAAGGAGAAACGGACAGACTCAGCCATTTACTAGAGCAGTCTATGTCATCTGTCCTAATTAGGATTAGACGAAAGAGTTTGTTCAAATGTTTTGGTTGTTGTTGCATGTGTTGCAAGATTTGTTTAGAGTTCTGGATTCATTTTCTCCATAGAGCAATTCTCATTTTTAACGCCAATCAGGAGATTGTTAAATGATAATCTTCTAGAAGCTACAAGTCAGTTTGATTTTAACTTTGTTTTGAAATGTATTTAATAGCCAAATTAACTACTCAGTCGCTGTTACCATGGAAACGTGAACTGCGCCAAAAAAGCGCATATGTGTACACCCACTATTGTGAATGACATAAGCGAGTCCCTACACTCTCAAACTACTTAGGCCTATAGAGTGTTGGAGGGATGACATTTTTATAGGCCACCCTGGAAGTCATAACCACCTTGGTTCCCTCGACAAAAACCCAATAAGATTTTTCCACTGGCTTTTGTATTATTCCAGGAAATAAGCTCAGTCACCAACAAACGTTTATGATTCTTACACATTTTGTTCATCATGACAATCTTCACAAATGAAGACAACTTAAATTTTGAAACCTAAATACAGTCGTCAGAAGTAAAAAGCTAAACGCATGCTCTAAACAATCTATTACGAGTCTCATGACTTTGTCACCATCATTAAGCTTCCATCAACTCAGTCTTTTTTTTATTATTATTAAAAAAGTAATAGGTTTGAGTTACAATAGTGTGCAAGAGTGCGATTATGAACACAATAAGTCTGTAAATGCAGACTAGTGAGTAGATAAGTTTATCTATTTGGTGTGATGATGATTAATGTCCCCAACAACCTCTAGTCCCATTTAGCTGCTTGATAGTAGCCGCCTATTTTAAGAAGAGTAAAAACTTCACAAAAATCACAAGAAGGTATTACTGATGTATTTTGTGTTGTAAAATACATCAGTATTTCAGCATCATCATCAGTACATCAGCATCATCAACTGTGAAATCATCTTGAGCTTGTGTTAACCACAGACCTTACCAGACGACATTTAAGCAAAACCAAAAACCCATTCAAAAACCCATTGACTTGAAAATGGAAATGCTGAAATGCTAACTCTGGTTTTGGCCTAAAAAAAACACATCAATCCTGCAACATATAAAAATATTCTCAACAAATTAGTTTTTTTTCTTGTTCTCAAACTATGTTAACATGCACAACAGAAAAAAACATGCATTGCAATAAAACTGTTTAAGACTTGAAAGTGGAGTTGATGTTTACATGCACTGTGTTAGCAGTGTATTTTTAGCCCATGTATACATGCGGAACTGTCAGTAAGCAGCTTTCTCTTTTCCACTAATTTAGTTATTCCACGCATGTATGCACTTTTCAAAAACATTCAAGTATGCATTACATGACCAAATAAATCGCATTCTCCAGCAGAAATTCATGTGTCAGACCACATTTTCTTTATCCTTTTAGATGGCGTTCATGTTTCAGACCACTGCTTTCTAAAAAAAAAAAAAGACACTTTCTGTTTATCCTTTTAGATGGTGTTCATATTTCAGACCACTGTTTTCTGGGGGGGGGGGGAAACCTGCATAAGGCTGGAATTCACTATGTGAATTTTGCCCCAGATTTTTGCCCCTATATACAGTCTGGAGAAGTTGATGCTAGTTGCCGAAAGCCAGAGCCAGTGTGTAAATTTGAGTTGACAGATTTGATAGAAAGTTGCATAGTGTATGACTGTAACACCCCTGTGGACTGTTTGTTGTGGTTTCTTCCCCTTGTGTTGGTTTAGCCCGTCTAATTATTAGTTATTCACCTCATTGTGCTCACCTCTCGGTCCCTCGTTAACTGCCCTATATCTGTTCCTGTCTCTTGTGTTCTAGTTTGTCGGTTATTGTGAATGTTACCCCGAGTGTGTGTCTGTCTCTGCCTTGTTGTCGCTACATTAAAGAGCCTTATTTTGTATCCTTGTCGTTCTCGTCATCCTGCCTGCCTCCACACACCT
>NW_015506042.1:612594-632548 GCF_001515645.1 Sinocyclocheilus grahami | reverse complement strand
ATGGCTCCTCCCTCCGTCGGCTCCACCGTGGGCCGCTATTATAGCTGTGGCCAGGGTCCCACCTGGCTTCTCCTGCTCCGGTGCCCTCCTGTCGTCTCCCTGGCTCCTGCCTCCATCGTCACCTCCCTGGACTCTGTTAGCCGTCCTCCTCCTGGAAGTCCGTCCTCCGCCGAAACCTCCACCTCTCTGCTCTGCCTGCCAGTCCTTTGCCTTCCCCTGTCACCATCTCACATCCACTGCCTTGTCCCCCTCCGCCCCTCCCTCTGTTTCTACGGAGCGAGGAGATAGAAAGCTGCATAGTGTATGACTGTAACACCCCTGTGGACTGTTTGTTGTGGTTTCTTCCCCTTGTGTTGGTTTAGCCCGTCTAATTATTAGTTAATCACCTCATTGTGCTCACCTCTCGGTCCCTCGTTAACTGCCCTATATCTGTTCCTGTCTCTTGTGTTCTAGTTTGTCGGTTATTGTGAATGTTACCCCGAGTGTGTGTCTGTCTCTGCCTTGTTGTCGCTACATTAAAGAGCCTTATTTTGTATCCTTGTCGTCCTCGTCATCCTGCCTGCCTCCACACACCTGGTCCGTGACAATGATGGTCACAGGCTCCGGTTTTTTTTTTGTGTCAGACTATGATTCCATCCAGTCTGAGGATATCAAACAAAATTGATATTTTGAGCCGATTTTAGAACACTTTGTTTTCATTTGTCATGCGTCTCCAACAAGGTGCTTGTTTCAGCATGCCTGTTGTGATCAGAACAACTTAGTGTGTGATCCTCAATCGTTTAGTGTATGATGGCCAGTTTTTCCTTTGTGACTAAATGTGTGATGCCTAGTGTTTTAAAATCATTTTTTTGTGTATTCCAGCCTACAAGTGCATTGAACAAATGTATATTGCATCATCAATTTTCATTTGATTACATCATTCACAATGGGATGGGTACTTCATTGCTTCGTAGTCTGATTTAAAAGGTTAGTTCAACCAAAAATGAAACTTAGGCTGTGTTTTACTCACCCCAGAGCCATCCTAGGTGTATATGACTTTCTTCTTTCAGACGAATCCAGTCGGAGTTATATTAAAAATTGTTTTGGATCTTTCAAGCTGTTTAATGCCACTCAGTGGGTGTCTCATGCATCAGTCCAAAAGAAGTTAAATAAAAAAGTGCCCATCCATAAAAAAAAGTGTATCACACGGCTCCGGGGGGTGAGCAAAGGCCTCCTGTAGCACATCGATGCAGTTTTGTAAGAAAAATATCCATATTCAATACGTAATAATCACTTTAATGTAGCTTGCGCCAACAGTTGTACACGGAAGCAGCTCCGGGAGGATGATGTATGAGTTCAGCCTTGCGCATGTGGCGGTGAGTCTCATGAAAACCAACGTTAGTTTACAGGATCAAAAGAAGCAAAGTTTCCTTACTTTAGCAAAGGAAAACCAGTCTCCTCTTGGCTTATATCGAAATCCTCTGACATTCTTCTTTACAAATCCTCGTTTTGTACTTCTAATTAGTGACCGTTGTTTTGTTTTGATCTCCGCTGCATTTCCGCGTGCGTCACTTCTGAGCAGCGCATGCGCAAAGCCGACCTCATACGTCGACCGCTGAGAGAAGAAAGTCATATACACCTAGCATGGCTCTGGGGTGAGTAAAACAGCCTAATTTTCATTTTTGGGTGAACTAACCCTTTAAGCTTTTTTTTAAGCCATTATTTAACACATAACTGGCTGGTTCAATGCCTACAACTCTTTATTGATGGAAACAAACCCTTTGGAGAAAATGAATGGACAAAATAGTCATAGAACCAAATGCCAGCGTTAGTCTGTATTTCATTCTTCCATAATTTATTATTTTTGTTAAATTCATGAATTACTTTCTTAACATTAACATCTTATTCTACTGGCACTATATTTATTTTGCACAGTTTGTCTTGTCTTTTGCAATACCAATCTGCATGCTTTCTTCCCCATTAAAGAACAGAGAAACAGCGAGAGGAGGGGTTTGCAGTTAAGTCCTCATATGAACTGGTAAACACATGCAAGAGGTTAGATGAGGATGCTTTGCTGTTATTCTCACAGATTCAGACATTGAGCTCTGATTCCGAGTATTTGCTCAGAAACATTTCCTGTTGCTATGTGAACCCTCTTCTATGATGAGTTAATGCATAACCAGATCTTCATGTTTGCCATGCCTCGAGCGTTCAGAGCACCTCTTTCACCACAGTGATAACCCTTCCCTTGTGTTTACACGGTTATTTTCAAGGGTAGACTGAAGTTAAGCAGCTAAGTGTGTCAATGTGTTAAAGCTTGAGCCAGTCTGGATTAACTCAGGGCACCTGCTCCAGCTCAAACATACACTCACACACATAAACACAGAAGAATTTACAGAACATCCAGCTTCTACTTTTTTAAACGACTGTTCTTTTTGGAATTAAACTTTTTCAAGAAAACCAAAATGTTTATGAATTAACAAGCACTTTGGTAGAGCATTTGTACATTTGAAAATCAAACAAGGTCAAAATTTGATTATGTCATAGAGAGCAGGCACACGATTAAATAAGAATTACGTGTGAATGTAATAAGGTTAAAGGTTATTTTGGTGTCACTGTACTACAGTGTAAGATAAGTGACCTTTCCCCCAGTTTTTCTGCCTGAAAATGGCTGTTATTGGTTGGACCAATGACAATCAGCCATAGCCACAGCGAAACAAAGTTTATAATAATATCTGAACCATCAAGAGTACAAAATGTACGTTTTAGTGATGAGTAGTAATACTGAAGGTTTATATGAGTTTAATAATGCTTATTATGAGGACTGAATAATGCTGCTAACTAAAGAAATCTGAAAAAAAGGAAAATCGATGTTAATATTTAATCTAATGCATAAAATTCACACAGTTAATTAATATAAAGTGCAATAGTCACATTGAAATTATTTGTGTAGCGTCTTTTACAATACACATTGTTTGAAAACAGCTTTACAGAAATTCATGATGTTAATTTTTATAATATCTTAGTATCTTTATACCTTATAGTCGGATTTAGTAGATTAGAGCTAGAGCTGTAGATAACTTAAGTATAGTTTACAGTATTTTTGTTTACTTGCATATCCAAATTTATATAAAAAACTGGGTGATAATATAGTTACATTTTGTGAAGTGTATACAGTATATGTATGCAAAGTTGGACATAATATATATCCAACTTTATAGAGCTGTGCGATAATAGTTTACATTTTGGTACGATATATAAATCACGCAGTTGGGATTTGCTATAATTACTTTACGTGACTGTATTGTATGTATGCAGGTTAAGTAGGACGTACTATATAAAATATGGTATATATATCCAATAGTATCATAGTATATATCCAAATTTTAGTATATTGCATGGTTAATAGCAATTTACCATTAAAGTGACTTAAATTTAAGTCATTTTCTCACCTGACGCGATCTTGTGGTTTCAGAAGACTTGGAATACAGTCATATGGAGCAGTTTTACAGTACTGTAATAGTGTTTTTGCCATTTTTGTAGCTTAACAGACCCAAAAACTACTCCCTTTCAGTGGCCTGGACATTCTGCTGAACATCTACTTTTGTGTTCAACAGAAAAAAAGAAAAGTATAGAAGTTTTGGATGACAAAATGATGACAGGATTTTAATTTTGGGGTAAAATTCTTCAGCCACTGAGTTTGGATGGATGAATGGATTTATAAATTCACGTTTGTCACCAAATTTGGAGTTTGTATGGTGAAATCTCATGTTACTTCTCTGATACCAAAGAGGTCATATTGGGCCGTGGTGTTTTAGTGACGCCGTGAGACAAGTACTAATCTGATTGTTGCAATAAACAGTTTGGTAGAACAAAAATGCATCTTATCATGAGTGCATTGCACAGATTAAGCCATCCCAAGCACAAGTTAGTATAAATTCTCATGTAAAAATCTCTCATCTGCCTCATGTAGTGTCAGTTGCTACAGCAGATGGCCCAGAGCTGATCTGATCACTCTAATGCAGTGTAAAAACACTCGTGTGGCTTTCGCAGATCAAGAGCAGGAGGTTACACACTGCTTAGAAGACGAGGCCATGCTATAATCAGCGGGATTGTTTGTTTGTTTGTTTCAGCAAGACGAACATACTGCTGTTCCTCATGGCATGCAACACAAGCATGCATGCTGTCAGTTTTGCTTTCTCTCCAGTTTCTCAGTACTATGAGAGCTGTTGTGTAAACACACACTGTCTGTCAGTGGAGATATTATGCCAGGGTCAATGAGATTTGCAAAAACTAATTTGAAGGACAAAGCAAAATAAAGATTTAGGTGAACTGCAGATACACTTGGCTACAGTATGTGATAATTGGACCCACATTTAGTCATTTAAAGGGATAGTTCACCCAAAATTTTTATTTTTGATCATTTAGTCACTGTCCACATGTTCCAAACCTCTAAGAAGATATTTTGAAGAATCTTGGTAACCAAAGAGTTAACTGTAAATACTATGGAAGTCAATAACTACAGTCATCTTTTTAGTCACCAACATTCTTCAAATTATCTTCTTTTTGCATTTGAAACAAGCGGAGGGTGAGTAAATGAGGACCGAAGTTTCATTTTTGGGTGAAATATCTCTTTATTGTTGAATTATAGCCTGTATCCAATTTTTTGGCATGTTTCAGTATTGGTTGTTTAACGCAAAACAACTGGGTTTTAATGCAAATAGGCCTATAGGAATTCAATTTGACCAATTTTACATAGGTAAACAGTCTACGTGTAAGAAAACAAGCTTCATAGCATGAGTACCTGAACACTGTATAAATCACTCATATTATAATAATCTACTGATCCATTTATATACTTTTATGGATATATTACAATGAATGATTGCATTACTTACGATATTAGGAGCTAAATTTCCTAAGTGTTTTCTTGCCCATATATAAAGATCTTTGAGTGTCAATGTGTTTGAAATGTGCTATATTAATATATTTATTTATAAATAAACTTGCCTTGGCATTACTGTTTCTGTGATGGCTGAATTTTTGTGTGCTTTAGAAACCAGAAGTTGTTTAAAAACAGAAATAGAACCATAATTAAATTCCACCTTGGTAAAATGATAGTATTAGATGGTACACATACCATGATTACCACATCAGTGTTTTACCATTGCATAACATTGTTAAAGCAGTTTACACTGTTCTTGTCTTTACAGAGCAAAGGGGGTTTTATCAAAGCAACATATAATCTGAGTGTTTTATAGCTTGTTGTGGCATTTACCTCGGTGCTGTCTTGAAAAAGGACAGCTGGCCCTGCGTCACTAGTCTAAATATAGTTCCTGTACATTTATTGAGGACAACAGTCGATTTTCAGAACACACGAGGACAGTGGAGAGGGCGGGGGAGATTGAGCAATATTATTTAACGCTTTCCAAAAGATTATTCTGACGCAAACTGTTACGAGGGAGAGATTAGAGAGAAGAGGAGGGTCCTGCGCGCGTAGGGGGGCGGTCTGTTCATGCACTCACACACATGTGGTTCAGACGGGGTGATGGACCGTCCTCGACTGAACCTGATGGAGCAAATACACAAATAGGGGCCGCGCGCGTTGCAGGCGCAACAGACACGGAACGACTGAACGGAGCCAACAGTCCGTTTGACTTTAACCGGCGAAAAGCGAAACCGAACACCGTCTGTTTTCTTCTGGGAAAGAACCGGACTGGCCGCGGAACTAAAGTCACTGAAAACGATTTGAACTGAAGACTTTCTGAACAGAATTACGCGACGATTTATAATGGTAATATGCTTTTTGTAATTCTGAAATATTAACGTTTACATTCCACATGTATATTTGTGTGTCCTATAAAAGTATAGTCTATATATCTGACAGGTGCAAGTTGTATGACTTGTGCTGAACTATTTATATATATATATATATATATATATATATATATATGTATTTTATGTCTTTGTTTATTTTACACACAATATAGCGTCTTTGTAAAGAGTGCACTCGAACACTGCAAATATTCATAGTCGAATTCATGAACGTCCATAGATTATGAATGGAAAGAACGCAGCATGTGCATCACTACCTCTTCACACTCGGTCATAACCAAACAGAACTTGCATATCCACCTTATTTTGCAATGTGGAAGTAAGCTATTTTCTATGTATGTGCGAGACACTTCTGGTTCATTAGGTAAAAAACTAGAAGAATAACAAAGTGCAGTAAATAGTAAAACTATTTGCACCACAAAAAAGTGTGTTTAAGATTACAATACTAACTAAAAATATAATAAGAATTACCAGTTTGTGATATCAAGCAGCATAATGGCCTGGAAGCAAATAACTAAGGAAGCCTCAGACATTCAAGATACAAATGGCCGTGCTCCACTCTTATGTTATAAATAAGGTGGATAATGACTTTTTTCCCCCTTCCTTCAACTTGCATTCAGGAACATGCAAGATCATTCCAGCGGCATTGGCACATGTCAGCTACAACACCTCACCTCAATTCGATCAGTTGGTCCTTTTGCCTCAAACACTGTGATCTTGCTCAAAAAACGCCTCAGGCTCCAATAAAACAATGTCTGCATTCACAGACCTGTCTGTCACTGTAAATTTAGAAAAGCATAACATCTTCCGTTGTAACGTCATTCCTCTATGTGCCAACACTACTTAAACACTTGTCAGTAAGTGAGAGGAGATGCACTGTGAGCCTGATAGTCTTCACACTGTAATATTCCTCCTGTGGTCTGACAGATTTATGAATGAAGTATAAGTATAAATAGTTTTTTTTGCATCATATATCCTGATTAAAGCAGATGAGGAAACACCAGGATGGGGGAAATAATGTAATTAATTTTGATTACTGTCATGAACCAGTAGCAACTCGGCAGTATCTTAATGCTCGTCTAAATGGATTTCATTTTCCTTTGTTTCAAAAAATGGGGGTGAAATATGACTGAGACAGTCCTGTACAAATAACTTATCCTTAAATACTGTCACTGGGATTCACTCAGACATTAAGCGAAATAAAATCAAGGCCAAAATTTGGTCAAGGCCTTCACAAGGCACTTGTTTATTCTTGCATTTGTTTATAAACCACTTTTTTTTATCTGGAGGGGGAAATAGTTAAAAACTGAGAAGGAGAGTGTTACCTGCAATAACCGAATACACCTTGACAGGCACATCATAATGCACATGTAACCTTAACATCTACTTGTTTTCACCATGTCAGCCTTATTATGAATATGACCGTGCTTCATCTAGGAGTAGGTCTGGTCGGCTGCCTGATTATGCGCTCGCGTCGCCACAGGCTTTCGGATAACGGAGGGACGGAGGGCGGGCGGGGCAGCGGGCAAGTAGGTGGGGGCAAAAAGAAAGAAACAAAACGTGACGAGGCACCCGAAACGTCCTGTTATGCAACCGCTGACCTACTAACATACATTTCTAAACAGAAGCAGCTAGCGGCAGGATACTGGAGCGCCTCGCCAACACAACACAACACAAGGAGCCAGGGCAAAAACACACGGGCTGCGGAACCCATGCGTACTGGACACGGCGTGTAGTGTGTGTGGATCACTTCGCCTTTTTATTCAAGCCACCGAGGCTGATACAAAGAGACTAATTATAGTCGTCGGGCGACTGAAGATATTTTAGATACAAGCACAAAAGCCACAAACGGTATGTTTGCTTAATTGCTTATTGATGCACGCGCACACTAATACAACTGCATTGGGGATGCTTGTGCTTCTGGCGTGATCTTGCGGAATTTTTTTTTTTAACGCGGTTATGAAATGAGGTGACTGCAATTAATCCAAGAATGACAGCCTATTTGAAATGCAACGGCTTCTAAGTGTTTAGTTTATTTGTGTGTGTTTACGCATGCATTAGCTACAGATTCGGATAATGCTCAATGTGCATGTTTGCAATATTAAGGCGAGGCCAGGACCCCTCGCGACTGATGACAGGACATTTAGCACTTGATGCCCGTCAAATATTTGTATGTTTCTATACAAATTAATTTAGCATGCACACATTTTTTCTGTATGCATATCTGACGTAGACTATATTGTTGTTTACATTTAGTAGCCTAATGATATAATATTGCGCCATTTGAAGATTAGTCAGTAACGTTACATTAATAAACATGAAACGGAGTTACAGAAAGTCCAGTCGGGCGTAGCACTTGTTACGATTTTGATTAAAAGACTAGCAAACATTGTTACATTATATCGCTGGAAATGTCTTGATAAAAGGTTACTGCTTAATGTTTGCCAATTACGTTTTAATTAAAGTTTTCACAAAGCGTGAAATGCAGTTGGGTTATGATGAAGTTAATGCGGCAGCTTGGAAGGAAAAATCCCGGACACACTTCTCGCTGTCACGTGTAACCGTGCTCGGTAAAGGTTAACGCGGGTGTTTACGTTTGAAGGCTCGGACCCGTTAACTCTTTCCTGGTATACAGACTGGCAATCAAATGTAACTTTGTTGCATGTAAAATGCAATTGTCTAGCAACATGCAACGCGTGCACAAATAGATGCTCGTTTAAGTTATTGATATCCATCAATATTTTTTATTACAGTACTTATCAGATACTTTATGAAACTAGTAAACGATCGTTATTATTTAGCGCACTTTTAACTTGAGTTATTATTGTATTTAATTTTGTATCCTAATGATATTGGTCAGATCCCTCAAATGTGCATGTTGTTTGTGTATATAATGATTGTCAATGAACGTTGCATTGTTATTCTCCGGAGCTTTCCGGCAGATGGTTGTAAACTGATTTATTGAGCTCATCTTTGATTACGTGTTTATACAGTACAATTCACATGTGTTGTAATCACTGTGTTTTTAAGTTACCGTTTTATGCACTTATTACACACAGTGTAGTGTGCTAATAATAGTATAAGTATGTTTCAGATCATAAGATTTTAGATTACAGAAATGTTCAGGTTCAACAAAGTGTATTATGTAGTAAGCAAACATGCACTGTAGGATTCCACAGAAAAGTCATGTATGCATGCATGCATGATCAGGCTCAAATTTGTGGATGTGAGATCGCTTGTCAACTTGCAGTTTTCTTTTGACTTTATGCAGTCTTTCTGTGTTAAGAGTTACATAATGGTGAGAAATGAGAAGTGGCAAATGAAAAAAAAAATATGCAGGGTCTTTAAGGCATCAGACAAACCGCTTTGTGTGCCAGTGCAGAATGTAGGTCATAAGCCTGAAGAAAACACACCCTCTAGTCTACCAAAAAAAGAACAAAGATTCTGCCTGTTTACAACAAAATCTTGCAAATTGGGACCGGTTTCAGCAACAATGCTGAAAAAAACAAAGGACACATTAGTAGTGCCAGCTCTTTGAATGTTAAATTGTGGAGATTAATCTTTGTTAATAGACAACAAAAACACTTAAGTGCAATGTCATTATTGGTTTACAGTGTTAATTGTGACTCTTTAAGCAATAAACATTAATTCAGTTGGTGGATTTCTTAAGATTTCTCATAGTGAAAGAGAAAGGGAGGAGGCGCATCGTTATTGTGGCGATGTGGCTAACAGGGAGAGGCGAATTAGCGTTTAGTTTTGTAGGGCAAGAGAGCACATGTGACTGGTGAAACACATGGACTTGTTCAAAGCATTTATTTTTTTTCAATAGAGGATGATATGAGTGTGTTTATAAAAAAAAGGAGTTGGCCTGGAACTCCTCCTGCTTGTCCAAGGCCTGCCCTCCTCCTACTGGAAGAGATAAAACCAGGCGTGGAATCAATGGGAGAAAATAAAAAAAGAGATCCTAGCCCACGTGCCGAATAATATTACATTCTGCCCCAGGGTCAATTACATGGCCACAATGAAATCCAGCACCCCTGCCTTCACCCATTATTTCCATTACCAAAACGGCTGTAAAGCATCACATGAAACATTTGAGCTGAATTATAGTTTCCAGGCCTCGCCCAAGTTAAGACTATAGTGGGACAGACATGCTATTTCTTCCCCAATGAAAGCTCACATGCACAAATAGGCTATAACCCATATCCTATATATAGGGCAAGTGAAATTGGGCTTTATTGTCTCATAACAATTTTAAGCTTTGCTAATTGCAGGTCATCCAGTGAAGTCAATTATTAAAAATTAATTATTTAATCCATGTGCCACATGATAATCAATAGCAGTATTGAATAAAGACACAGGTGTGTCATGTCAGATTCTTTAAGATGGTTTGGCTGTTGGTGTCTCGATGCTTAAGATTTAATAATTAGTTGCATTGTTGCTAATGCTAGGAGAGATAAATGCATTTGTAATGATTCGGGGGTGTGGTTGACAGGCTAAATAACTCATCCACTAACTATTTTTATTAATAGCCTCTTCCCTTTCCTCCATTATAAAAGGAAGAGATTAAATGAAAGAGACACGGTATTTGCATTTATAATAATTAGAATTTTATAATTTGTTTTTTAAAACTGTATTAAGTTGATAATAATGACTGGCATTTGTGAATAATCTGAAATTATTCATTGAGAAAATGAGTTTGAGTCTGATTGATTCACTCCAACAATCCTGTGTTGAAATCAGTCTGATTCAGCAGATGGTTTGAATGAATCACTAAAAAGAACTAAATCATCAAATTCGACAGTAAACCCTAGGATAACTCTGAATACTATGCCAGTATTAATACATTTGTTAAAATTTGATTCAGTCTTCTCGGTTTTCTCAGATAATTGGGAAATTGGTCCTGATCTTTTTTTTATATTGTTAGGGTGTCTCGGAAAGCTCCTCTGTTTGTGTAGCTGGCATTCAACAAATTGACTGCAACTGCTTTTCTCTGCACTCTCTTTTTTTTACCCTTCTTTATTCCATTTATCCTCAATCTATCCCTCACCTGTCTATTCTTAGCAAACACTTGAATTCCCTTGCCCTTTCTGCCTCTATCTCTCTTTCTCGTGATGCCTGTTGCACCCCTGACCTATATTTGAGCACAAGGGGAAAAAGTTTTTTTTCCTTGCTAGTGGCCCAGTTTCTAGGTCAGTGGGTCAATCAGGGAGTCTCTTTTGGTTTTGTGCCTCACTGAAATGACCGTTGATTCTCCCTGTTTACCCGTTTAACATTATTTGCATTTCATTAAAATTGTACTTTATTGACTTATTCCATTCATAGCATCCACTAATTAAGGGATGAAAATGTCAGTTTTGGCCATATTAATTCCTATGCGTTACCAGACTAAAGCAGAAAGTGTTAATTGAAGCCATCAGAAGAGGCTTAAGCTGTCTGTAGTTACGTAATGCTGCCTCAGATGTCTGGAATGAGAAGAATTTAACCCATAAAAAGGGTGGCCAGATCATGGGATTACACTGCATTCATCTGCCTAATTTCTGATGCAGATCTCATACTTAATGCTACAGAGTCATGGCGCTGTTTTAGATACGCAAGTATAGTCTAAGAGACTTAAGAGTCTCTTTTACTGTTGCTCTCCTTATAAATATAGGAATGCTTTTACTCTCAGTGTAAACTAAACTTTGTGATGGTTCACTTTATATTTATTCTTGTATTGTCAGAGAACAAATATTAAATATTAGAGATGATCAAAGTAGATTTATGACTTAATATTACTGGGATCCCATCTGTGTCTACCTACTAGCTTTTGGGATTGACTGAAAATATTAACCAGATATTTGATATTATATATTATGTATATCAGATATCATATTCAAATTTGTGTGCAAGTAGAAAAAAAAGGAAATCAGGCACCTTTAGCTGAACAACACCATGGCATTGAAATAGGAAGTTGGTGCTCAGTTTAGGTTATGATAGGATCAGAGCAATGTGGAATTGCCCACTGGCTGCGGAGTTAATCATCACTGGTGACTCTGCTTTTCCATTAGCACTCATTTTTAATGGCTGAAACAGTTACCACCCCTGGATCTGAACTCATGTTGATGGAATGTTTCCCTTCTCCCCTTTTTCCAGATATGCTTGACCCTATATTGCAAAGCTCTCAATCAGACTTGACTTTTGCCTGACCTCAGTTTATCTGCCATTATAGTAATTATTGTTATGAGGTTTTTTTGGCTTCTCCTCATTTTTCATCTAAAGCATGCTTCTTTCGAAAGTTCTCCTTGAAAGCCTTAGTTGAATAGTCATAAAAAATAAGAAAGTATGATACTATTTGAAATATCTTTATTTTGTGTATTTGGTGTACCAGAATATGTTGACATGCTTTAAATGTTCAAAAAACACATTATTTTTCAAATACTGTACATTATTATAGGTCCTCTATGCCCCGCCTTTCTCAAACACGTCGTTTTCAACAAAGCCCCCTCCTTTGACAAGCGCAGTCTGCTCTGATTGGCCAGCTGACCCAGTGCATTGTGACTGGCCGAACAGCACAAGCACGCGTCGGAAATGTAAAGCCCCTTACCATAATCGTGAACTTCCGCTTTCAAAGTAAATATCAAGAAAGTTAATAATGTCGTTAGTTTTACCATCAGTTCAAGCCCGAAAGGGCAACAGAGTCGCGTGACAGACACAGTGATGATGATGTACACAAGCCGCGATTAAGACAGCTGACCTGCTATGATTTCTGACAGGCAGTTCACTCTCCTGTGATGTGACCCTGTTCCCCTCACTCACACACACACACACACACACACGACGCGTTACTCTGCGCTGCGCAAATATGCTTTTGCTTTCGCACTGAAACACAGCGTCTCCCTGACATGGCTGCATCAACACTACTGCTGTTCCTGAAACCACGCCTTCTTTCTTTGCGTGCACATTTGGGCAGCATTATGCTAATATTTCCACATAGTGACATAGATATGTGGGGGTGTGTTAGAACGAGCCGTTTTAGGTAGGCGTGGTTGACTCTTAACTTTTATAAAGAATATCTCTTTGGATTTGAGACTTTAGTCTTTGCAACTTTACAGATCTTCTTTATGCACCAAGAGCTTTTAACACTCCAAAGAGAAAGGAAAACTTGAAATCGCATCATATGACCCCTTTAATGTTTTTGAATTTAGTTCGGGCCCCATTGCATATTTGGGGCATCAGACCATTTGGACTGTGCAGCCAAAGAGGAGATGTGTTGTAACATTTGATGTTAATGTATCAAAAGCCGAAACCTCTTGCACTGGTTCCCTCAGAGTAGATGATGTAATACAGGATAAGGTTTCAAAATGTTAAAACAAATCATGTGTTCATTGCTAATGTTTACCATATGTGTAGTCCCGTTTACAGAACAGTCTTGACTGAATTTTGTACAAAGGGTGATGTTACTTGTGTCAGAATGAGGAAACTAATTTTAGATAATTTCTGTTTAGCCGTAGGTCCTCTAACAAAGAAAATGTGCCGCTTGGGTAATCGTTGACAGCGTTCTGAACCTCTTTCCCTTTGCATCATGAGAGTCTAATGTCTAACCAGAGACTAAAGGTCAAGGGTCACAGACAGACAAATCAATAGCAGGGTTAGCAGGTCAGACGGTGGTTGCCGGGCAACAGAAAACATTCTGTGGTTGTCAGGGTTGAGTAGATGAAGCAAGAGGATATGACAAAGACACGGTTGAACATTCCACTTCTAAATCTTCTGATTACCCAGCCATGCAGAGAAGCATGGAGAGTTTCATTAAAAATGAAAAAGCACAATAAATTAAAAGATTTCTTTGAAGTGCCTAAAGGCAAACTGTGAATTGCTTTAGCTTTCGAGGATTAACAAATCTGTCTTTCTTTTCTCTTTTATGTTTCCAGCCTTTCATCGAACAGCCAGCTGGAGACTTTGGGAGCAGCAGCACCCCTCCCCAAGAGGCTGGCAAGCTGGGGCAGACCGAGTGACCTATATCCTCCAACACGCCCAAGGCACTGGGACACATCTCTGTCGGCTTGATAGAGCCGTTACATAAAGGAATAAAAGTGAAAACAAAGAAAAGGGGTCAGAATCCTTTAAACAAATTTGGTCACATTTTCTGTACTTCAGGACTTTATTGCCCCTCTTTCATTCCCCGGTTTGGCTTTGACAGACATTGTGCGCAAGACAGCCAGAAGAGTTTACTCATTGAGGAATTCTTCGGGTTTGTTAAAAGCAGGAGACTCATAAAGAGGTGCAACTGTTCTTGCTCTTCTTAGCCGACCTGGACACTTGATCATCTAGGGATATTTGCTTGAGCTTCACATCAGCAAAATCAATGAGGTTCAGTTTTCCAGAAACTAAAATATCTCATAAAGTATTTGCTGATCCAGCTACTTAGTTGAAGATTCTCCAGTCCACTGTTTGTTGGGATATCCTACAGGAATTCCCGTAGCCACCTTTACACCCTTTAATCCATCCCTGTTTCTTCATTTATTTCCATTACCAGTGGTGAAGCCAATGTCCCAAACTGGCTCCCATTGAGGAACAATGGAAAGTTTGAGCTTACAAATCTCAACAAATTCCAGTGCAAGCAAAACCTTAAAGAACACAGAAAGCATTCTGGACTACAGTGATCTTGTCCATTCACCTCAAAGCAACATTCGCCAGAGCCGCCTTCTCAAACCAAAGCCAAACATGAGCTGTCGACGTAAGCGTGAGTTCATTTCAGATGAGAAAAAGGATGCATCCTACTGGGAAAAGCGACGCAAGAACAACGAGGCAGCAAAGCGTTCCCGGGAGAAACGACGCTTTAATGACATGATCCTAGAGAACAGAGTTATGGCGCTGAATGATGAGAATGTACGCCTGAAAACTGAGCTTTTACAGCTTAAGCTCAGGTTTGGTCTGATAAGTACAGCCTCCTACATGGAAAAGAGTCAGCAGATTGGTGGAGCAGTCAATGGAACTTCTGGGGGAAACTCAACACCTTCCTCTACCACCAGTCTCTTCTACCCTAATGATTACTCCAGTGTTTCTCAGATGATGATAAACTCTGATTCTTCTGAAACGGAGCAGTCTGTTCGAGGGGATGGGCATGGGAAATTGGCAAAGTACTCCCCGCGAGGTTCCCTGTCTGATATGTCTGATGACTCCTCTCGGGACAGCCCAGAGCCATTGGTGTATGACATCAAGCAGGAAGGGATGGGTCTGGATATGGACATTGTCAATAGCACTACCAGACAGTTCATGTTAAACATTCATTCTAGATTGCCTGCAGTATTTCACCAGCACACTTTTGAAGGTTATTCAGCCAACCAACAGAAGCAACGACGCCACGAGACCACTGCAAGTCCAGTCATCCCACAATCCGCTCAAAGAAGTGTTATCCTATACCGTTCAAGCAGTGCCTCGTATCCTGTGGAAACTCAGGAAATGATTCCTAAAGAACAGCAGAACCTCACTCAGCCTACAGAGGGACCAACTGGAAGTCCCAAAAGCTTGGCAGAGGTGTCTAAACGGCTAGAGAGAAAAACTTTGGACTCTCCACCTTATGACTACCCAGATGGGGAAGCAGCCGAAAGGCAAGCTTACATTGCTCAGCGACAGACCCCCAGGGTTGATGCTGCTGCCCCAGATCTTCTAATGAGACCAGAGGAGGGAGATGAAACACAGATGTACCACTGTTCTAATGGCACCCTGGAGAATGACGATCCACCAGTGCTGACCTACGAAGGAAGCTTGAGACACGAAGAGTACTACGAGGCTCACTCAGGAAAGGACACTTCCTCAAGTGACGGGGATCCCCGCAGCTCTGATAAAGAGGGCTCCACCGATGATGAGTCTCCCTCTTCATCTTGCTCCGATACAGGCAGCTACCACCCTCACATATTCGTGACCCAGAGCTCCTTCTCTCCAAGCCAATGCAAAGACGGCCAAGCAGAAATCAAAGGCACTGCCCTACCCCACAAATTGAGACTCAAGCACAGAGCTCAGAGCAACGGCAGAGCATCATTTCAAGACTCGCCAACGACGCCACCTGCTAACTTCCAGCCATTACCTCAGCATCCTTACCTGGCCTTGTCTCAACCTGGCGGCCAGTCGAGTCCAGGGTTTTGCAAGCAGGACACCTCGGCTGGAAGCATTGAATGTGGGAAGAAGGAATCCAGTATGCGTAACAGTCGCAACAAGAGACATGACTGAACGTAAAACTGTGGGACTCACTTGGGTCTTGATATAAAGCCCCAAGAGACTTTTTATAAGCCCATCTTGAGGTCCTACCTTGATCTTGTACCCTTCACCCATTCCCTGTGCAAATGCCAAGGGATAAGAGAAGTGGATATCGTCAGGACTGCTGCATTGTATTTGCATTGTACTATAATGTATATACTTAACTTTTGTTTGTTTAACCTCCTCTTAAGGTTACAGCAGCACTTTTATAACAGAATGAAATCGGATGACATGCTGTTGATCACACTTACCCATAGTTCCCATGCTGCAACAAGATGTCAAAGTGTATATTCAATTCAAAAGCAATATCTACCATATGTGAGGCATGGTAATGGATTCATATTTGTAAATAGGCAACTTCAAGTGCCCCTTTTTTAGTTTTTGGCCACACCTTAACAACAGAACATTTGCATGTGGCTATGCACCACATTTAAACATACCAAACACCAGAAGATTCAGGGAATATTTCCCTTGACCAAAGAAACATGGCTTTAAGTTCATACCTCTCTCTGCTCCCTACCTCTATCTGCTTTTCTAACTAGTGCTCCCCATCACTTTTCCCACATTAAACAGCCTAGCTCCTTGATCAGGCACTTGGTTTGTGTGTATAAAATGTGATATAAATATTATATATGAATATATTTTAAGAAGAAAACAAAAAAGTTTACATGAAAAAAAAATAGGGAGTTATGTGTCTAATGATTTGGTCCTTGTCAAAAATACTGTACAATATCAGTGTGTTTGTTGTTTGAGATGCCACTTAATATAAACTTTTTTTTTTACTTTAACAATTTGCAATTAAATATTTTTTTAGAAGCTGTCATTTTATAGGAAAATTGTCAAAATGCCCCAAAGCCTTTACAGATACATTAGCGGGTTGATGTAAGCTTCATGTCATAGATACTAAAATGTGTTCTCATTGCAGTTAGAACTCATTGTCTGGTCTTGAAACACTACTTGGCGTTTAGCCTAAAATGTCTTTTTCAGATAATGTTTAAAATTTTAAACCTACCCTAAAAGTACATATCTAGCTTCCCTTTTATGTAGCCTCCATGTTTATAGTTTTTCTTACAAAATGACTCTCTCTTCCTCTCTGGTTATGAATGTGAAAGGAATGTTTTGCTCTTATTAGCATGGGGTTTACAGGAAAGCTCCACCCTGCTTACATCAGTATAAATGGATGATAACTAGCATAGTGTCCGTTTGCCCTTGAGGCCCCTAGTTAAGTGATTCAGCTAGCTGATGCTGCAGTTTTTTCAATCTTTAACTGGTTGGCTGACTCCTCGCTAGTCAGCCGCTACTCTGCATATGTTTCCCTGCTAAAATGAGGTTTAATCAAAGTTGCAGGTTTTCTTGTTTGTTTGTTTTTAACTTTTCAAAGAATGCTTGTAAATTTACTCACAACCCCCCTTTTGTATTTAAAAAAATAAATCTACATGTCACGTTAACTTATGGCACTTGTGTATAAATGTAAAATATTTTTACACTGTATTGTGAACTGTTTTGGGGGCCAAGTGTTGTCCTGTTTATCACTAGCTGCATCTTTACTTCCAGTTTACTGTGATTTCAAAATTGCTCACCACAATGTCACCTATCCTCTTTCGTCCTTTCAGTGTGTTTTAAACTGAGTGATGTTTGATGTTTTTATTTTCTTATGGTTTTATCAAAATAAAAGTGGAAAAAAACAAACAACAAGCAAGGCTTGTTTGGTGTTATTGAGTAGACCGTGGCACTGCTGTTCTGTTGCTCTGTTTTGAAATAGATGCATATTGTAAAAAACACTATTCAGTGCTAGGTTTGGGTGCATTTCAAAAATTCAACAAAAATAAAAAATAAAAAGTTGTTGCATTATTCATGCATTCGTCTTTTTTTGAATACTTCATCCACCTACGTAATTATATACCACAGTTATGTAATTAGATTTCACAACATGCAATTATAGCCTTATCGAATCAAATTTATTGACATCAGATTACATAATTGTGAACCTTTCAGAATGTTTGAAGAAGTTTTGACTGCTGTCTAAAAATAATTTCACTCAAGCTGAAAGAGATTAGTGAAAAAAGGCAAGAATAAACAGCCTATATCGTCTGGTAAATTGCGAAAGGGCAGAAGTGTTGAATATCTTGGTCTGGCCTATCATGAGATACTGACACACTGACACACATCAGTCTAGCTTTACCGCAGGCTTACTTTACTTACGTAACACTGACCTAGTTACTCGGTGTACTGCTTAAACTAGTAACATGCTACGCAGTCGTATTCAATGAACTGATATGTACACATTACACATTGACAGTCACTCATTATGTGACGTGATACACTCTTAAAAATAAAGGTGCTTCACGATGCCATAGAAGAACCTTTTTGTCTAAATGGTTCCATAAAGAACCTTTAGAACCTCTGAAGAACCTTTCTGTTTCACAAAAGCTTCTTTGTGGCGAAAAAAGTTTCTTCAGATCATAAAAATGTAAGAAAGAGATGGTTCTTTAAAGAACCTTTGACTGAATGGTTCTTTGTGGAACCAAAAATGGTTCTTCTATGGCATCGCTTGAAGAACCTTTTGAAGCACCTTTATTTTTAAGAGTGTACGTGGAACACAATGTGCATATTTGAGAATAGCGCTGCATAAACAAACACAAACTATGTAGTCAAACAGGATACAATCTGTTTCTTTCTCTTTGTGATTGCATCTACTAGTAGTGAATACAAATTAAACCCTTATTTATATAGTTCCTTCATGGTTCTCATTGTGTAGATATGCATGTACAGATGAGGACATGCACAGGTCAGCAGATCTTTCAGGTGTTTTTAATTTTAATGCCACACAAGTAGGCCAAAACCAAATCCATGCTGAGTCTAAAGTCTAGACATACCAAGAACAAAATATCCCCACATTTATGCAGATCTCTTCCACTCTCCAATAAGGATGGCCCGATGTCCATGTGAGATCATTTTGGGGCAAGTTGGCGTAAATGTCACTTGCCCTTTCACGCCACTGCTCTCCTGCACTTCACAAACTTAAACATTTGGTTTTATGGGATGTGTTGAACAATGCTGCTGCAATTTCAAGTCTTGGATGCATCAGTTAAAAAAATATTATTAAATAAAGTATTATTTGATTAAAAAAATATATACAAAAAGCCTAAAATATATTGCTACTATGTGTTGAAATGTATTAATGTGTTAAATATGTTTTCAATAACTAAGTTACTTACATTTCATATAAATGAAATCTATCTATATATACAGTATATCTATCTATATGTCCTATATATGTCTATATCTATCTATATATCAACAAACATCTTATTCTTGAGTCCTGCTTAAGTTTAGTTGAATGAAACGAACATGCAATGCCTGAAATATCAAATCGAACAGGTCTCATTGACTTGTGTCCTTTGAACCCATTGTCCTTGAATAAAACCAAAGCCCTTGTTCTAATTACATTTCACCAAGGAGGATGTTATACAATCTGTGTGTGAGGACACAGAAGCAGACAGACAGGTCCCAAACACAGAGATGACATAAGAGTCTATTCGATATGAATCTGGAAGAGAGAGAGAGAGAAAACACCGGGACAGAATGAGGGATTGGGCTGAGGGGATTTACACCAGACCATCTGATAGGAAACACTGACCGGGCCAAAACTACAAACAGGCGATGCGACACAACAGAACAAGAGCTCTCTTATTATAATGAGGCCTAAATGAGGTCTGTCTATAGCAGAGCTTCAAAGCATAATCAATAGCCAACTAGAATAGCAAGGCTAGGAAATATATATTGATATTATATAGTGATTTTATTTGGGGGCCAAATAAATAGCCATTGAAATCTGCCATCTGGAATGAGCCATTGAGAATTATTTATCAAATAATAAATCAAAATTTTCATACAGCTATAT
>NW_015506042.1:592311-612567 GCF_001515645.1 Sinocyclocheilus grahami | reverse complement strand
TATATATATATATATATATACACACACACACACACACATATACACTAAAGGTTCAAAAGTTTGGGGTCAGTAAGATTTTTTTTTTGCAATTTTGTGAAATATTATTACTATATAAAATAACTGCTTTCTATTTGAATATATTGTAAAATGTAGCTTATTCCTGTGATGCAAAGCTGAATTTTCAGCATCATTACTCCAGTCTTCAGTGTCACATGATCCTTCAGAAATCATTCTAATATGCGGATTTTCTGCTCAAGAAACATTTCTGATTATTATTAACGTTGAAAACAGTTGTGCTGCTTAATAATTTTTGGTGGAAACTATGATACTTTTTTTCAGGATTCTTTGATTAATAAAAAGTTCAGAAGAACAGCATTTATTTGAAATAGAAGTCTTTACTGTCACTTTTGATCAATTGAATTGAATGAAAATCTACAAACAATGGCCAAACAAATATATTGCTAATATATATGTTAATATATTAAAGTGCAAAATATATTTAATATACAAATATATAAATAATGATATGCTTAGTTACATTTCAGATTGGATTAGATTCTTCATATAAAGGTTTAAACAAAATATATTTGTTACAAAATTATATTTAGCATATATACAGTATATATTGTAATACAGGTTATAAAAATATAATAATTTATATGAAAACCAACCCCCCGCCCCCAATTGTAAACTATTTTTAAAAAACAGGCAAATTATTTGTTTCATAAAAGCCTACATTGCAAAGAATCTTGTTGATAAATATTAACAAATATTGTTGATAAATATTAACCCAATTTATGAACCCATATTAACCAAACTGGTTAATATGGGCAACGAAAGAAATACGTGCCACTAAAGTGAGCTGAGTGAAATAGGCCAATGCAACCAATGCCAGTAGCCTCATAACTACCTAAATGCTATTAATAATCACCTCTATTTTTGAAGTCAGTGTCATAACGTTGTGGGAGCTTTGAAACACCATTGCAAAGGCTGCCGCAGTGCTGGTGGAGAGGTGGGGCAGCGCTACAGCTAATGATCCCCAAACAACAGCAGTGGCAACAGTAGCACAGTCCTATGGATTCAGCTTCCCCTTTGTCCCCCTTTTTGTAACTGGAGCGCATAGAGGCTTGCATAAACAGGTCAGTAGAAAAGTAGGTCAGCGCTGAAGGGAGGGAGGAATGAGAGAGAGGAGAGAGAGATGGTGATAGACATAGAAGTAAAAGTATTGGGAGAAAAACAGAAAAGAGAGAGCGAGAGGCCTGTCCTGTAGAGGAAAGTTCAGGGAAAACAGGCTTCTCGGGTTACCTGGCTTATTTCGAACTGCCAAGAGCATTGGGTCAACAGATCAGGCCACTGCTGCATGTGTTTGTGCCATTGCACAAAGGAAATATTTTGCATTTGGATTTTGGCCCATTGCGAGCTTTCCTTCACATGGACAGGTCTGCAGAAACACCATCTGCCCTCTGCAATCACAGTCAATAAAAGGCAACATTAAAATAAAGCAGTAACACTTAGTTAACCACTTTAGTTCAAATGAAGTAAGAGTGAACGTGTTCATATTAATTTCATCATTTACTAATGCATTATTAAAATCAAAAGTTGTGCTTGTTAGCATTAGTTAATGCACTGTGAATTAACATGAACTAACAATCAATGACTGTATTTTCATTAACAAACACCATTGCAAAGGCTGCCACAGTGCTGGTGGAGAGGTGGGGCAGCGCTACAGCTAATGATCCCCAAACAACAGCAGTGGCAACAGTAGCACAGTCCTATGGATTCAGCTTCCCCTTTGTCCCCCTTTTTGTAACTGGAGCGCATAGAGGCTTGCATAAACAGGTCAGTTGAAAAGTAGGTCAGCGCTGAAGGGAGGGAGGAATGAGAGAGAGGAGAGAGAGATGGTGATAGACATAGAAGTAAAAGTATTGGGAGAAAAACAGAAAAGAGAGAGCGAGAGGCCTGTCCTGTAGAGGAAAGCTCAGGGAAAACAGGCTTCTCGGGTTACCTGGCTTATTTCGAACTGCCAAGAGCGTTGGGTCAACAGATCAGGCCACTGCTGCATCTGTTTGTGCCATTGCACAAAGGAAATATTTTGCATTTGGATTTTGGCCCATTGCGAGCTTTCCTTCACATGGACAGGTCGCAGTGCTGGTGGAGAGGTGGGGCAGCGCTACAGCTAATGATCCCCAAACAACAGCAGTGGCAACAGTAGCACAGTCCTATGGATTCAGCTTCCCCTTTGTCCCCCTTTTTGTAACTGGAGCGCATAGAGGCTTGCATAAACAGGTCAGTAGAAAAGTAGGTCAGCGCTGAAGGGAGGGAGGAATGAGAGAGAGGAGAGAGAGATGGTGATAGACATAGAAGTAAAAGTATTGGGAGAAAAACAGAAAAGAGAGAGCGAGAGGCCTGTCCTGTAGAGGAAAGCTCAGGGAAAACAGGCTTCTCGGGTTACCTGGCTTATTTCGAACTGCCAAGAGCATTGGGTCAACAGATCAGGCCACTGCTGCATGTGTTTGTGCCATTGCACAAAGGAAATATTTTGCATTTGGATTTTGGCCCATTGCGAGCTTTCCTTCACATGGACAGGTCTGCAGAAACACCATCTGCCCTCTGCAATCACAGTCAATAAAAGGCAACATTAAAATAAAGCAGTAACACTTAGTTAACCACTTTAGTTCAAATGAAGTAAGAGTGAACGTGTTCATATTAATTTCATCATTTACTAATGCATTATTAAAATCAAAAGTTGTGCTTGTTAGCATTAGTTAATGCACTGTGAATTAACATGAACTAACAATCAATGACTGTATTTTCATTAACTTACATTAACAAAGATTAAATACTGTAATAAATGTACTATTCATGGTTCATTCATGTTAGTTAATAAATTGACTAACATTAACTAATGGAACCTTATTGTAAAGTGTTACAAGTAAAACTATTTTTAAATTATTAATGCTAGTAGCATACTTATTCGCACAGAAAGCTTGGTCTGCTAAGTCTGCCATTTAAAAAAATCATAAAATAAACACCTTTATGTGCTGTAGATCTAGACTAAACTAATCAGCTGCATTTTTATGCAACTCTACACTGTACTTTTTTTTTGGAAGTTGTAACAAATTATTGTATAGCTTGATTTACTAGCAAATACTATTTCATTCTTTCTTCTTCAAAATTTCACTTTAATTCAACATGTTCACTGAACAAAATTACTTTGAAACAATTTACACTCAGAAATTGGTGAATTTCACAAATAATTACAAATAAAATGGCAAGAAATGGAACCACTGAATACAAATCTTGAAGTAGGAAGACTGAAATAGTATTGTCTTGTAAATATACTTCAGTAATCTTTATTCATGAATTCAGCCAATTTGTTTTTCAGTGTACACCAAATTGAACAATGCACATAAATGATCATTTGAAATAATAAGTTAGAATCATTTATTTATATAATCACCTAATAATAATGCAGATTTAAACAGTGTCACTCAAACAGTAGAGCCTTGCTAAAGTCACTGGTTCGATTCCCACGGATAGCAAGAACAGATAAGATGTATCCAATGTAAGTTACTCTGGATAAAAGCATCTGCCAAATGCATACATGTAAATGTATATTTATTAAAACGTCAGGCTTAAAAGTTTGCATATGGTTTGCATGTGGTTAACAGTTATTTATGTGTTTGTACAATGCATGTTAACATAATTCCACTTTCTCCATCAATTTACATATAAATGCTGTTAGTATTTTGACATATATACCACGGTACTGATTAATTGGAAACGATTACCTTATTGATGTTAGTACCCATATCCGTATTTATATTGATGCACATCCATGGTATTTACCTGGCATATCAATGCACTTGTTTATTTTACTAAGTTTATTGCATTTTACATGACAATATTTTTTTGCTTTATAATTTCACATTTAATGTGTTACTTGCCATTTCTTTATAATTATTTGTGACATTTACAAGCAACTTCTGAGTGATTGTTTTTCAGTGCATGTAAATGTCCAAAATTAAAATAGTAGCACTCTAGTACTTTTGGTTTTGGGCCAGTATGTTTCTGAAACCCTTCAAAGTAACTAGGACAAAAAATGTTGTATGCAACTAGAACAAAAAGCAGAAAATAAAAGTGTTTCAGCTGCTGCAGTGTTTTCTCCACCCACACAGACAAACACACTCATGTCATCATGAACACACACGGCTCACCTGTTTGACTATTGACCTGACGTTTTTACTCCACCAACCATGATCAAAATCATATTTTACAATCAGTATCACTAACAATTTGCAACCATTAATCATTTATATGCGAATGTGCATCACAGAGACCAAGGGGTCAAGATTTGTTCGGTTTTCATGGCTCAGTTTTATCTGTTGACATTTAGAAGCATCTATGTATTTTGAAGAAATAATATTTTATTTAAATTTGATTTCTATTACAAAACAAAAATATGATAATATATTGGGAAATATAATGCAATATGAATACATTTCCATTTATTGTAAAGTAGTCATTATATTCTTCAATATTCTACATGTTAGGGTTAGGGTTAGGTATATTCTATATGTACCATGCGGCTATGGTATATAAAAAATACTGTATATAGGCATGTGTATATACACACAAATACAAATATATGAATATCACAATATATATTTTCCTCATAACTGTGTACATATATTACACATATATACCATCTATATATTATGCATTGCATTACTGAATATAAAATTAAATTGCATGCATATTATATAAGTAGATATATTGTCACATTTTTCAGTATTATGCAATGTATTGTAATATAAACACAATGTATTATTCAGTATATATTCAATATACATTAAATAATTGAATATATTGATCGTTGATATATAAAAGGTAATATATTTTCTTTGTCCGGTACTTTTTGCAGAGCTCTTAAAGGATTAAATGTATTTTCTCCGATATAAAACATTTGCATGTTATTTTGTTTTATAACAGGGAAAAATATGTATGTTGCAGATGGATTTATGTCATATTAATTATAGCTTTAGTGAGGTAAAACAAACAAACAAAAAAACAGGTTAAGCTGGTTAAACTGATCCTGTTCTAGATTTGTCATATTAAATACAGACATTTCACTGTCAGTTTCCAAACACAATGCACTTCGAAATCTGCCTTTGTCTGGAAACTGGGCTATAAATAACAGTTTCTTCCATTATGGAAGTATTGGTACATTAATAAAAAGAGAATATAAAAAAGATGGCAATATGGCTGGAGAATGAGATTGAGAGAGAGGAGTTTAATATGAGAAAGGAAAGGGTTTTCTGTGTTTGGACATAATTCAAAACAAAAACATGTACTATATCTCTTCCTGCTTGATTTCCTTCCTGAAGCCAAAAACATTCCCCACCTTCTGTTTTTCACGTTCCTGTGTGTCCCTGCTAACCCATAATCATCTGTGATGTGTGAGCCATGTACGCCACTGTGACATTTATGTACATATTTATTTACGAGTTTGTTTTTGAGTGTAAGGTCATCAGTGCAAGGTTTAACACTTGAGTCCAAAGTGTTAATAAAAACATTTTTAAAAATAAATGTTTTTATTTGTTTTTAATTAGTTAAAAACTTGTCATTTAAAGTTGTAGCTAAATTATTTTGAGTGATTGTTTGATTTTTTTTTTTATTATTATTGTTAACTTATTTTAAATGTTACAGTTAATAATTTGACATTTTTCCCTGATCACCAACTTAGACATTTAGATTTATATGAGATTGTGTCACTGTTACAACTACTATGGGTTTCCTCTTTCATGACAATCTTTAATTGCATAATGTAAATGTAAAGCATATTCGGTGTGCATTTAAAAGTTAAGTATACCTCAGCTAATGAATAAAACCCTTGCTGTTTTTCCCATTAAGCACTTTTATGGTTCTAGCTCAGTTTACTTCCTAAGTAAGTCAATATGCATAAAATGTGAGCAGCTCAGACAGATTGCACAACACAGAGAGTTTTCAGTAATGGTGTGTGTGATTGTCTGTGTTTACCCATGCATGCTGTCTCATAAGAGAACAGAGATCAGCTTATCAATGATCTAACTGGCTCTGTGCCCACGCGAGTCTGCGTTCACCAAATATCACTCCAGCTGTTGTTTTAGTTTTCATTTTCCTATTTGTATCCTGAAATGAGGTCAGATGGCGCATGTGAGGCAGGGGAAGCATGGATGCCGGACGGACAGCTTAATGACTTGTTTATCCGTTTCTTTATAACTTGACACTCTGTTGTACGAGTCTGACTCACATTCTAGTATTACAATTTTGAATGGCACATGCAGACTGACCCATAAACGGCAGCTTTCTGTGTGAATGAGTAAACACGTTACACAGAACAACAGCTGGTAAAGGAACTAACCTGTCATGATAACTTTCTGAAATATCAACAGGTGCTGCACAGCACAGAACGAGTGCTAAAGCAGGACAGAGACAGACAGCTTTCCTTCTTATACATACATACACATACATCTTCAATTTTAAAATATTCCCAATGCTAAGCTAGCACAAAAATGTTTTCAATTATTTATAATTTAAAATAGTTTAAAATTATTTAGAATTATATATATATATATACATATACATACATACATACATACATACATACATTCAGGACATTTATTTTATGAAATTAAATATTTAATTTTAATATTAAAATGTCCTTGAATATTTGTTTAGCCCATGTCATGGTAATTTTTGCATACTACTGTGTTTGTGCTGTTTATGGTTATATATTAGGAAAATACATGCTTGATTTTAAAGTCAATAGACAACAGACAATGTACAATTTGTACAATAGACAATTTTGGTCTTGGGAGCTTGATTTGAATTTGGGTCCTGAAGCAAAACTGTTTGCATTTAAATATACTTGAAATACCTAAAAAATATATATTTTTAATATACCTGAAAAAAATAATAAATAAATATACCTGAAATCTTTATAAAGAATTATTAGGATAATGTGTGTGTGTGTGTGTGTGTGTGTACTGGTTTATATATCCTGGTGGGGACTTAAACCTGACTATACACAGACTCATGGACCTAAATTGTGGTCCCCACGGGTACAAAAGCTTATAAATCATACAGAATTAAGTTTTTTGAAAATCTAAAAATGCAGAAAGTTTCCTGTGAGGGGTAGGTTTACATATACTTCTAAAGTATATGTTAATAAATTCTTTAGAAGTATTTTTCATTGTACTCAATGTTACATATTATTATAACATAAAGTATAATGTACTCAAATGTTAACAATTTATTTATGTTTATATTTTAAAATAAATGTAACAATACATTGTTATTTAATTGTATTTAAGTTATGTTTAAAAAAAATCAAAGCAATTTTTTAATGCAAAATATCTGAGCTTTGTATTTTTCATTAGTTTATTTATTGATTTATTTATTTTTGAGCCCATGCACCTGAAGTGCTCTGGACCTTTTGATCATTAAACAGGTAGCTGGCACTGACATTGTTTGCTTTTTCCAAAAGAAAAAAACACTGCAAAGGTGTAGCATCTTTAAAGTGGACTCGCTAATATAGTTCAGGAAATAGGAATCATAAACGGTGTAGTTAACTTAGTTTATAGACTTCACCAAAAGACAGTGAATGACATTTTACAATATCACAATATTGTTTGTTTACACGAGCGCAATTCACGGCTTTATAGCTTCCTTATTTTATGCCATGTAAACATCGATGACACTTCAGCTGGTGTCCTGTGAAAAGCCTCATGGGGTTGTGTTCGTGTTTTGACCGGAAAGTGTTCGGTGCACGTACCTTCCCTAAAGGACCCTTCAGAATGATATGCAGCATGCCATTCTATTCAAACCGGCTGTTAGAAAAATGTTCCCCCTTATAAAGCCCTGAACAGACTTTGCAAAAGCCGTCTGGATCACGGCTTTTGTATACACAAGTGTTTGTGTGAGCGTGGCGTGTTAAATGTTTTTATATAACATTGGCTGCTAGGCCGTTCTGAGGCTGCAGCAGAATGTAGGTCGACTCCTCCCACCTCTCGGAGAACACGGAGCCTCATGTGAACTCACTCGTCTTGGCAGCCAGTCACAGCGCAGCTCAAAAGAAAGAGGCGGGGCCAAAAGAGTAACAGCCGTGGGCATTCCGATTCGCTCTGCATCCAGTCTTCTTTTTATTTCGTTCCTCCCTTCTCTGCTGGTTTCCAGTGAACTGGAATCTTTTTCTGAGAATCCTAGAGTGCGCCGACGCAACCCAAGGCAGAGCACGTGTCTCGCTTTTCTGAGAAACACAACTAATGTTTGGCGCAGCCAGAGCGCTTGTTATCTTGTCATCTGGGTTGCTCGGCAGTGTCGACACTGTGATAATTGCCTGTTCTGTTGAAGCATAATAAAAAAAAATTTAAAAAAACACTGTGATAATTGCTTCTCGTACGGCAATATTTATTTCAAGCCAAAATATGTTGACACTGTTGTGACACTAGCCTATCTTTTTCCTACTGAAAATTTGATTAAATCTTCAAAGGCTAAAGTGTATTACAAAATGTACTTTGGATATGTCAGGCAAAGGGACTTGCATAACTTGGGTACATTTACGCTTATTTGAATGCTGATGACTGTACATTGTGCCTTTTTTTAAATAAATAAATAAAGATGCAAATTGGAATACAAATGTTTTTGTTTGTTTTTAGGTTTTTAAGACTCTTTTGCATTTATTTAATCAAAAATACAGTACGTGTAACTGTTTTCTATTGTAATATATTGTAAAATGTTATTTACAGTGGGTACGGAAAGTATTCAGACCCCCTTAAATTTTTCACTCTTTGTGATATTGCAGCCATTTGCTAAAATCATTTCAGTTATTTCTATGAATTTTCAGCATCATTACTCCAGTCTTCAGTGTCACATTCAGAAATCATTCTAACATGCTGGTTTGATGCTCAATTATCAATTATTACTGGTGTTCAATTATTAATAATGGTTATTATCATCAAAGTTGAAAACAATTTTTTGTGGAGACCAAGATACATTTTTATTAGATTTTTTGATGAACTAAGTTCATTGAACAGCATTTATTCGAAATATTACATTTTAGTAGCATTTTAAAATTATTTTTACTGCATCCTTGCTGAATAAAAAGATGTTTTTCTTTTTGTTTATACATACTTACCCCAAACATTTGAATGTTAGTGTATCACCATTTCCATAAAAATATAAAGCAGCAAAAACTGTTTTCAGCATTGATAATAATAAGAAATGATTCTTGAGCAGCATATCAGAAGGATTTCTGAAGGATCACGTGACACTGAAGACTGGAGTAATGATGCTGAAAATTAATACATCTTAATTACATCTTAAAATATATATAAATAGAAAACATTTATTTTAAATTGTAATAATATTTCACAATATCACTGTTTTTACTGTATTTTTATATCAAATAAATGCAGCTTTGGTGAGCATAAGAGACTTCTTTTAATATGTAAAAAAAAAATTAGTTTAAATCACTTACAATTTTAACATTTTAATTATTCCAAACTTGTATATAGCACTAACAGTGAGGGATGAGTCATGCTGAAGTTTAATACTTAGTTAATAATTTGAATAAACCCCTAACACTAAGCAATAATAATGCTCTTTTATTAAAGAAAAAATAATTGCCGTTTCTTGAAAGAGTGAAGGACAGAAAGAAATGCATGACACAGAAGGAGAGGTGGGTGGACGTTTTCCGGTGTTTTGGGTGGAATGTGAACGCTGGCGTTTAGGAAAGGCCCAACTAGTCACGTGTCTCCATCACATGGCTCTCTCTCTTCTGAATTGAATTGTGATATTTTAAACATGCAGGAAGCATTAATGTGTGTTGAAACAATTTAGACCACAAAAAAATACACATCACATATGAGCCGTACTGAAATGAAACACCGATAGGTATGTACAGAAAAACCGCAATTTTTTTCTCTAGCTGACATGTACTACATATATATGCTGGTCAGGTTTGACGACCCTTGTAGGAAAACCTACTGGCAAACACTGAGTAATTTGGCCAAATGCAGACCTCTGGGTGGTTTGAGGATTCTGAACTATGCTTATGTTGTGTCTATTGTTCCCTCAATTGTTTGAATTGATTGGTTTCTATGTTTAAATATTACAAAATAAACCCAAGTGCACAGCTGTTTACAGTACTGATCATTCATGAATTATATGTCATATTCTCTCCTGGCATGTATTAATCCTACAGCTGTCACTGAGGGTTAATGTTAAGACCCGCAGGATGACATTTCATAAGGGTCAGAGGTCAATCACTGCAGAATGCTAGCTTAGCATAAAAGGACTCCAACTTGAGGCAGCACCTGCTTATAAACAGAAAGCCATGAAAGGCTCGGGCAGCAGACTAAACAAGGGGAACTTCCTGTATAGGTGAAAGGGCAAATATGCATTTTTGTCTAGCCACGTGAGCCTGGGATGTTTTTTCCCTGTACAGAACGAGCTCCATTTGTCATTGGTACATTTTCTAAGAGCATCGCTCTAATTCAGATAACCGCAACTTCTTTGACTATACATTCCTGAGAGATGCTATCTAGACATGGATCTATTCTTAGATCATTATTAGAACAGCCCAAATCTTTCCATATCTGAATGTATCATCTGTTTCACATCAAAGAAACTTCAAATACACACTCTAGAATTTCACTCCACATCTCTGGGATTCAAACCATGCGCCTTTAGACTGCGACATCCAACACCATTTGTTTTATTCAAGTTAGCATTGTTGATGTCAAGCAATGAAATCATTAACAACTCAACTTAGCTGAATTCAACTAAGTTCAATTCAACTTAGTCAACAGCTGGTGCTGTTCTTATGCTGTAAACTATTCAAAATCATTTTTGGTAAAGCTGAATTAAAATAAATTATAAATATTAGATGAAAAACTTTATCTTAAACAAAAATGGAGAATGTTGCCTTGGCACCAAACTGAAAGTCGAGGCACTAAAAGTACTAAAACTTAAATAAAAATAAAGTATACAAGTACATACTAAATAAATATCAGATGACGAGATGGGTTCAAAAAATGTTAACTTAAACTATTCAATATTATGTTTAGTAAAGCCGAAATAAAATAGAATATAAATATTAGATGAAAAACTTTAACTTAAATGGAAATGAAAAATGTTGCCTAGTTGGCACTAAAAGAACTCAAACTAAAATAAAATAAACTAATAAAAATGACAAATACAATTTCTAAAGCTTAAACTGAAAATATAAAAATACATTTTACTCAAAAATGTAATTACTTCCCTCCAAACCTGAATATGTACTTTTAAATATCACATTATGAGATATGTTTTTTGTTAAATGTTGTAATAAAATTCAGTGGAATTATTTCTCTAAACTTTGAGGAAATATACAACTTACAAAACATGAAGTACCACAACAAGGAAACGTGAACACAGCCACCTATTCAAAGACGCTCTTGTATTTCACTTATCTATTTAATTTCACAGAATCGAGAAGCGTTTGGCACTGCGTGTTTGTTTACATGGCGGCCGGCCAGGGAACATGATTTTCTCGCAGGTGGCATAGATTTTCCTCTCACGTGTACTCGCTGACCTGCTTTCCTCTCAGGGCCGCACCTAGACTTTGATTTGTTAATGATTCAACTCAAAGCCTTAACTAGATTTCACAACAACACTGAAAAAGGAAGCGGAGAGGCACAGGTTAAACAGTTTCTGTAAGCCATAAACAATATCAGGTGAAGTCATGAGGAAATAAGACGTGTGTAGCATTATTTTTGCGAAGCACACGTGACTTTGACACAGAAGAATGAGGGAAAATACACTAAACATTATCTCATAGTTTAACATAATATGTCTGTCTCTGGTGAATAACATCTAGCTCACACATGTAAACGCTTCATGTGCTGACACAGCAGGGATTGGGTTACATTAACTGTTGTTAGCGAAGAAAAAACTAACAGAGAAGAAATCAAGCGTAGCGTTAGTTCTGGCAGGTCACGTTAGTCAAGCTCGCATCAGCTGACTTTCAGCTGATCCCCATCTACCTATGGGAATACGACACCTATCTAAGCATTCATATATAAGGTCCCTCAGTATTATCAGCAGTTTTCGCATTGCTCAATAGCTAATTACCCTCCTCCATCCCCAACTCCTCCTCTGTCAGTCGGGATTCAGCCTTCTGATTCTCCTTGAATCAGACTCATTCTCTATAATACATTTATATTTCATTGTAAATAACATGTCCTATAACATTCAGTTTGCACTCAGGTAAATTCTTTTAAACTATCTAATTATCATAATAAGTACTCTTTTTATGTGCACTTCTTTATTACAAGGGTTTGTTCAACGGCATGCAAAGTCAAACAATCTCACAGAAACCTGGTAACCTCATTTCACTCCAGAGAGCAGACAGGGAGAGGGAAAGACCTTGAGGTTATATAAATGGCTTCTGTCCGGCTCAGCCCAACAGACGGAGGCTTCAGGTTACGGGGCCAGCCCTCGTTTACAGGCTGAACAACTTCCTCTGCCCTTAATACAAACACCTGAGGGAGGGACACGGCCATGGGCGTTGCTAGGCCACTTAAAATGACTACTTAGCCCCCCTAAAAATTTGCGATCAGCTCCATAAACTGTACATGAATTCGTGATCGCCTCAGTCCCCTTTAAATTGCATATGAAAACAGCAGCAGACTTCGGCTCCTCCCCGTCTTTCAGCGCGTTCTTCAATAAGCAGACCGTGGCGGCGCAGAGTGCAAGGTGGGCAAGAGGTCAAGGTGTGTGTTTATCGATAGATTGTTAAAATTTCTGCAACTGTACAGTTCTTTGTCATAAATATGGTTAACAAAATATCATGGGGGAGCAATCGGTTCCCATCTACTGTAAAATTTCGCTGCGTTTCGTCATCACACTACAGCGGTTTCCTCCAGCAAAAATGAAACCGCATACTTTATGAAACAATCACGTTGCCATTTTCATTTGAAAATTTTACTTTCAATATAATACATATTACAGTGCATGTGCAAAGAGGTTTGCATACTTGAGCTAAAGAAAGAGGGTTGTACTAGAAAAGCAGTAAAATGTTGTGTTTGTAACTACAGTAAACAGGTATGTGTGTGTGAGATCAGGAAGTCTTGTTCAGTACTCAAATGTTACCTATCTAAGCAATACAGTGTAATACTGCAATAAGTTTAGTAAACCATCCCTATTAGTCAAACATTTTTTTTATTTATATATTTATAATTTTTTTTTATTATTACCCTCATTAGGGGCTGAGCCCCCCTAAAATGAAAATCATAGAATCGCCCCTGGACACGGCTTAGGCCAGGGGTGCCCAACCCTGCTCCTGGCGATCGACTGTCCTGTGTGCGCGTGTGTATATACACACACACACACACACACGCACGCACGCACACACAATGATTGTTTATTTTTTTATTTCTAAATTATTACTTTTTTTTTTTACTAAATTATAACCCAGCACTGCACATTTTGTATGTCTTCCTATATCTGACACACCCACTTCACGTCTTGCAGTCTCCACTAATGAGCTGATGAGTTGAATCAGGTGTGATAGATGAGGGAGACATACAAAATGTGCAGGGCTGGTTCTCGGGCTGGGGGTACTCCAGGACAGGTTTGAGAACCAATGTCATATGGTGTTTAAAAGTTTGGGGTCAGTAAGATGACACTAAAAAAAATGACACTAAAAAGTACTAGAAAAGCAGTAAAATGTTGTGTTTGTAACTACAGTAAACAGGTATGTGTGTGTGAGATCAGGAAGTCTTGTTCAGTACTCAAATGTTACCTATCTAAGCAATACAGTGTAATACTGCAATAAGTTTAGTAAACCATCCCTATTAGTCAAACATTTTTTTTATTTATATATTTATAATTTTTTTTTATTATTACCCTCATTAGGGGCTGAGCCCCCCTAAAATGAAAATCATAGAATCGCCCCTGGACACGGCTTAGGCCAGGGGTGCCCAACCCTGCTCCTGGCGATCGACTGTCCTGCAAAGTTCAGCTCCAACCCTAATCAAACACACCTGAAGCAACTAATTAAGGTCTTCAGGATCACTTAAAAATTAAAGGCAGGTGTGTTTGATTAGAGTTGGAGCTAAACTTTGCAGGACGGTCGATCGCCAGGAGCAGGGTTGGGCACCCCTGGCTTAGGCCGTCCCCATGTGACAGTGAGTTCACATGCACCAGGGGAGAAACGTGTTACTGTAACACCTTGTCGTAGGCCAGAGCGGTTATGTAAAGACCTGGCGGCCTCAAACACTGCCAAGGGCACCGCAGGGAGGGGCAGCAGGAATAGAGGAGCTGTGTGTCAGGGTGGGGGTTGGGAAGCAAGAATGCATCAGCTGTTGTTGTGCAACAAGAAACTGGCGTGTGTGTGCTCGCATGTATACACACGCACACACAATGATTGTTTATTTTTTTATTTCTAAATTATTACTTATTATATTATTTTTTTACTTTATATTATCATATGGCCTCTCCATGAAGTACCCCCAGCACTGCACATTTTGTATGTCTTCCTATATCTGACACACCCACTTCACGTCTTGCAGTCTCCACTAATGAGCTGATGAGTTGAATCAGGTGTGATAGATGAGGGAGACATACAAAATGTGCAGGGCTGGGGGTACTCCAAGACAGGTTTGAGAATCATTGCCTTAGGAGGCTGCTTAAGGTATACCTTCTTATGTGAGATGTTATCAGGTGCTGTCCATGGCAGTGGTGCTGAACTGGTTGATATCAATGGCTGGAGAATCGATTCTCCAGAGTGAGAAAGCAGTGTTCTTTATAAAAGAAGTGTTGTCATATGGTGTTTAAAAGTTTGGGGTCAGTAAGATGACACTAAAATGACTTAAAAGTGTATTATGCTTTGTGTGTTTAAGGATTCTGTTTTTTAATTATTATTTTTAATGATATAAATAAATGTGTATATATATACATACATACATACATACATACACACACACACACACACACACACACACATATATATATATGAGACAAGTATCACATATATACAAAATAATCATAAACATTTTTTTAAATTACTATTTACTTTATACATAATATTTTTATATATAACTTGTTACATATTTTATATATATCATCATATGGTGTTCAATTTATGTATATACACAGTATGTGTATATATACATATACATGCATGCATGCATACATACACACACACACACATACATATATATATATATATATAACGGTTTTTACTGTATTTTTGATAAAATAAATAAATGCAGCCTTGGTTCATATAGGAGACTTATAAATTACAAAAAGTGTGAGTGAGTGAGTGAGTGAGTGAGGGAGGGAGAGAAGGCATTTGTATTAAGGGCAGAGGAAGTTGTTCAGCCTTTTGGGTCTTAATGAAAAGTCTGTAACATAGTTTGGTAAAAAATTCTCAATGGTAGTGTAAAAAACGCCTTTTTACCCTGTCAAAAACAGCTCTTTTCAGAGCATGCAGCTTTGTAGCATTTTCCTTTAAATGTTAATGAGCTCTGCTGACCCCGCCCCTCTCTTCCGAGCTGCTCTCTGAGGGATTGTTTACTTTAGCTGCATTCATCGTGAAACTTGCTAATTAGCACATTATTAGGAAAGGCGATTTGCAAAGATTCATTAAAAAAATCTTACACTCTTCTTCTGTTGGTGAAGCTGGATCACGAATGATTCGCGCGAACATAGACGCATTTATGTAGATTGGGGGCGCATTCTCTTCAAAAACAAACGTAATCCACTGCGTCTTCAGCAGCTCAGATGTCGGGAGTAAATGACGACTGCTATGTTCATTATTACATCCAACAACCTCAATCGCTTAGGAGTCATTCTTGTCTACAACTGCTCCAGTGATGAAACAATGGCAGACTGATGACAGCTCACTCAGGGCGGGTCTAAGGTAAGACACCAGTCCAGTCTGTGCTGAAACGCTACTGTCAATCAAACTATCGTGGGAGGGGCCTGTCTGTGTGACGTCACACAGACAGGCCCCTCCCACGATAGTTTGATTGACAGTAGCGTTTCAGCACAGACTGGACTGGTGTCTTACCTTAGACCCGCCCTGAGTGAGCTGTCATCAGTCTGCCATTGTTTCATCACTGGAGCAGTTGTAGACAAGAACTTGTAAAAGTGCATGTAGCATCATATGACCCCTTTAACAAATAGGACCTAATTGTAAAGTTTTACTATTTAAAATAATTACGCACAATGAAACTAATCTTTAAACAAAACGTTCAACAATTGTGTTGCATTTCCCAAGCAGTAAAAGTTGATTTCCTGAGTGTTGCTCACACTGATCTTCATTGAGGATTAAAAGGAAGAAAGGAGACGGAAATCTGGAAAATGCTAAATAAAGGTGATATTTTTCCATTTGATTTATGTCCAGACCGGCACGAACGTCAGGAGATGTTTCTCATTTGGTGGATGCAAATTACAGAGACTGCATCATCCCACAAGGGAGACTCCATTTATTTCAGTCCTGTAGTCCTGTGTAATAGTACATTGGGACCAAATGTAGCGTTTTATTCCCAGTCATGTGGTTAGCAGAGGAACAAGATTACTTGATTACTTGGATTACACCAATCTTTGCAGACAAGACAAGTAACTACATGACGTTTCGACCGTGACCTATAAACACAGCACACTACTCCGCTTCAGCTAAAAATAAAACACTCGAACACGACTGATGTCAAATGGATTTTGAATAAATATGCATTGTGCACTAATTCAAATGCATCTACAAGTTGAAGGCAAATCAAGCAGGAATAACAGTTTTCAGATTTGTTTGAAACTGAATTGTTGATACAAGAAAGTCAACTAAATCTGTGCAGGTAACTCACGTTATGGTTGACGGCAAAAGCATTGATAAAGGTAACAGGAAAAGCAGAAAGAAGAAGGTGTGCTGATGGAGAGAAAAATAGAGAATGAGAGATAACAAAGGGCCACCACGTGAAGAGAGAGTGTGTGCTGTCTTCAGGCCATGTGCTGCTAGCAAGCGTGTGTGAGCGAGAGCGGTCAGTGAAAGCAAATGACTCCTACTGAAGGAGCCCCTCCACACACACACACACGCTCATGGTAAACGAAAGCACGGAAAACACATTAAGCCATCATCCAAGTGAGAGAATGGCAAGGATAGAAGTGGAAAGAAAACAACAGTGTTTTTCATCCTCCCCCCCCCTCCCCCCCCCAAGTGGGATAGAAATAGCACACATATACAGCGGCTGAGCTAATCTACACTGATCCGGGCACTGGGTGAAAGTTCAACCCGGCTCTGAGATGCAACGCCTCGGTAAATTCACACAGCAATGCTGGTGTTCATCATTATAGCTTGTATGCATAGAAGTGTGCTTAATTGTATTGAATGTGCACATGCAGTGTACTTCAAAAGTTTTTTTGTTTTGTTTTTAAACTGCTTGCAAATAATTTTAACATCAGTTAAATATAAGGCCACTTAAGTGTACTTAAGGTCCACTTTCATGATTATGTTCCTTAACGAAGGCTACACTTTTAAAGAGTGCACTTTATAGTAATGTCAAATATTTTTTTTTTACATTTCATATTTCAAGACAATAAAAATTATTTTGACATTTCATATAAAGATGAACTGGGTGGGTCAAAAAGCACTAAAGTTCAGCTAATTGCATTTAATAATGTAATCTATAATATGCTTTCATTTAATTGCAGTTTATAAATAAGTGTCTGAAAACATAAAGCTACATTCCGTTTGCACTTAAGTATATATTTTAAAGTATATTACTTCCATACTAAGTACTCTTTTTAAAAGTATACTAAATTTGACTTTTTGCACAAGAGTATATGCAGACTTTTTGTGCTTTCTCTGCTATGGGGGAATGCGTAAAACAGTAGTCGAAAAGTACCTGGATGACCTACTTCCACCCTAATTCTGAAGTGCGCATTCGATGGACACTTTACTATCCCATGAGGCCACGGGAGAATATTTATGAATGGCAGTGAAGCAATGCAACTGACTCTGGTAGGTCATGTGACAGTAACAATATGGCGGATGTAGTACATCCGAATTTCATTCATACTACCCATATTCATACTATATAGAACATACTTTTTTAACGGTCGTGAAGTAAATAAAAATTCAAATGCAGTACCTATACTCAGTATAGATTTCAGTACGCGATTTCTGATGCACCGGAAGACTCCATTACCGAATGATTCAGTGACTTTGGAAAAAATCGATTCAATGAATGAATCGATGGCACATTCAAAAAGACATGCACCTGTTTCGTCTATGAATGAAACTGCATTTTCAAACAAATTGGTTAAATGAACGCTCTACTGACTCACTCATAAAGATGATCACTTAACGCCACCTACTTTGTTTTCTTGTTCATGTTCAAATTATATTTGTGGCTTCATGCAAGGAATATTCCACGTTTCAGCATAGTATATTTTGCTTTGAGAAAAGAGCTAAATGTCCACATGTTATCTTTGAGGGAGACAATATGTCCCCTTTATCCCGGACATGTCCTGACCAAGATATCTAAATTGCCTAAAATGTACGGGTGTTTGGCTTTGTTTTTCTATTGTTTTCATCCTTGCTGAAATGACTGAAAAGTATTTTGACCAATAGCATGCAGGCATTGCACATAATTGACCTGTATTTGCAAGAGAACTGTAAACTAAATCAACTCAAAGATGCGTACATATATAAGCACGTCGATAGGAAAATAAATCCCTGCAAGAAAAAAATAGGACGTGGTCATTCTGTTCGATCATATTAGGAAATTATAAGGCATCTAAAGATATAATATGAGAAACATAGTTCGGCGCACTGTGAGCATTCATATTGAATCCTGTGCATCTAAAATGAGATTTTATGTTGGCAAATTGTACTTTTCAACAACAAGAATGTGGAAGAATCATGGGTTTAAGAGCAAGTCAATTGTGACAGAACTTGGTGAACTCTTCCTTTATAGGCTATACTTTAAAAGCATCCTTTGTCTGAATTTTGCCCTCTATCTGCTTTCATACTTGATTGATTTTTCACATGTATCATGAGGGCAAATATTAAGAGAGCATAGACATCATTGGCTGGCCCTTATTTCATCATTCCACGTTTACAGGATTTTAGGACTGACGTGACATCTCTAGGACATTTATCATCCTGTCTTTCAGCCGCTGAATAGCTGATTTGGTGGTGTGTTGTCATGTTGAAAGCTCCAGCCATCTTCCCATTTTCAACTTCCTTGCTGCAGGTTTTAGTTTTGCCTGTAATTTGTACCATCCATCTTCCTCTCTGCTGACAAGTGCTTCAGTCCCATCTTATAAGAAATACTCCCACAACAGGATGCAAACCTGATGATTTTAAGTTGGCTATATTATGAATTTGGTTTTCATCAGCTGTTCACTACAGCTGTTGATATTAGCCGAAACGCTGATCTGATTGCAGCAACTTTTGCATCATGGCCAATACATTTTATCACAGGGGTAAACAAACTTTGGTAAGCAGGCCACTGCTGGCATGGGAAAAGGTAAACACTGACACACAAGCCAAAAGACTGAGAGAAAAGACTAACTGAAGCTAAAAGGAACGTTTTTGCACCTTATTTACCCCTAAACGGTACATATCAGTACCTTAAAGAAACTAGTACTTATTCTACCTAAAGTGCACATATTAGTTCCCTTTGAAAAGGTATCGCCCCAGTGACAGTTTTGTAATTTTTTTCTGAGTGCGTATGTTGATATTTGATCATTTTATTTGGTTTAAAAAAATGTAGAAAAGTTACTTTGTAAATGAAAACGTTACTTCAATATATAAAATAAATAGGTTTTGTATAAAATATAATGTAAAGAAATTGTTGGGGGTATGGAAAGTTGAAATAAATGTAACATTTTAAATAAATCACTAAAATAAAAAAATAACCAAAATTATGAAACAATAAAAAGACCTATGCAAATGGTAAACATTCGAGTATATGAGGAAACATTCAATAATAACATGAAATATTAACATATAATACACACTACTGTTCAAAACATTGAGGTCAGTAAGATTTTTTTAAAAAAAAAAAAAGAATACTTTTATTCAGCAAAGATGCATGAAATTGTTCGAATGACAGTAAAGACATTTATACGGTTACAAAAGATTTCGATTTCAAATAAATGCTGTTCTTTCGAACTTTTATTAATCAAAGAATCCTGAAAAGAAAGTATCATGGTTTATGCAAAAAA
>NW_015506042.1:572556-591270 GCF_001515645.1 Sinocyclocheilus grahami | reverse complement strand
GTAATCCACTGCGTCTTCAGCAGCTCAGATGTCGGGAGTAAATGACGACTGCTATGTTCATTATTACATCCAACAACCTCAATCGCTTAGGAGTCATTCTTGTCTACAACTGCTCCAGTGATGAAACAATGGCAGACTGATGACAGCTCACTCAGGGCGGGTCTAAGGTAAGACACCAGTCCAGTCTGTGCTGAAACGCTACTGTCAATCAAACTATCGTGGGAGGGGCCTGTCTGTGTGACGTCACACAGACAGACATCTGAGATCGACTCGATTTGAGAAAGGGGTAAAGATATGAGCAGATTAAAAAAAAAAACACTGGCTGGATTTTTATCATTATAGGGTGGTTGTGTACACACACTGCCAACACACATTTCTGTTCAAACAACTTGTAAAAGTGCATGTAGCATCATATGACCCCTTTAACAAATAGGACCTAATTGTAAAGTTTTACTATTTAAATTAATTACGCACAATGAAACTAATCTTTAAACAAAACGTTCAACAATTGTGTTGCATTTCCCAAGCAGTAAAAGTTGATTTCCTGAGTGTTGCTCACACTGATCTTCATTGAGGATTAAAAGGAAGAAAGGAGACGGAAATCTGGAAAATGCTAAATAAAGGTGATATTTTTCCATTTGATTTATGTCCAGACCGGCACGAACGTCAGGAGATGTTTCTCATTTGGTGGATGCAAATTACAGAGACTGCATCATCCCACAAGGGAGACTCCATTTATTTCAGTCCTGTGTGTGGAAACAATAGTACATTGGGACCAAATGTAGCGTTTTATTCCCAGTCATGTGGTTAGCAGAGGAACAAGATTACTTGGTTAGGTAGATTACACCAATCTTTGCAGACAAGACAAGTAACTACATGACGTTTCGACCGTGACCTATAAACACAGCACACTACTCCGCTTCAGCTAAAAATAAAACACTCGAACACGACTGATGTCAAATGGATTTTGAATAAATATGCATTGTGCACTAATTCAAATGCATCTACAAGTTGAAGGCAAATCAAGCAGGAATAACAGTTTTCAGATTTGTTTGAAACTGAATTGTTGATACAAGAAAGTCAACTAAATCTGTGCAGGTAACTCACGTTATGGTTGACGGCAAAAGCATTGATAAAGGTAACAGGAAAAGCAGAAAGAAGAAGGTGTGCTGATGGAGAGAAAAATAGAGAATGAGAGATAACAAAGGGCCACCACGTGAAGAGAGAGTGTGTGCTGTCTTCAGGCCATGTGCTGCTAGCAAGCGTGTGTGAGCGAGAGCGGTCAGTGAAAGCAAATGACTCCTACTGAAGGAGCCCCTCCACACACACACACACGCTCATGGTAAACGAAAGCACGGAAAACACATTAAGCCATCATCCAAGTGAGAGAATGGCAAGGATAGAAGTGGAAAGAAAACAACAGTGTTTTTCATCCTCCCCCCCCCTCCCCCCCCCAAGTGGGATAGAAATAGCACACATATACAGCGGCTGAGCTAATCTACACTGATCCGGGCACTGGGTGAAAGTTCAACCCGGCTCTGAGATGCAACGCCTCGGTAAATTCACACAGCAATGCTGGTGTTCATCATTATAGCTTGTATGCATAGAAGTGTGCTTAATTGTATTGAATGTGCACATGCAGTGTACTTCAAAAGTTTTTTTGTTTTGTTTTTAAACTGCTTGCAAATAATTTTAACATCAGTTAAATATAAGGCCACTTAAGTGTACTTAAGGTCCACTTTCATGATTATGTTCCTTAACGAAGGCTACACTTTTAAAGAGTGCACTTTATAGTAATGTCAAATATTTTTTTTTTACATTTCATATTTCAAGACAATAAAAATTATTTTGACATTTCATATAAAGATGAACTGGGTGGGTCAAAAAGCACTAAAGTTCAGCTAATTGCATTTAATAATGTAATCTATAATATGCTTTCATTTAATTGCAGTTTATAAATAAGTGTCTGAAAACATAAAGCTACATTCCGTTTGCACTTAAGTATATATTTTAAAGTATATTACTTCCATACTAAGTACTCTTTTTAAAAGTATACTAAATTTGACTTTTTGCACAAGAGTATATGCAGACTTTTTGTGCTTTCTCTGCTATGGGGGAATGCGTAAAACAGTAGTCGAAAAGTACCTGGATGACCTACTTCCACCCTAATTCTGAAGTGCGCATTCGATGGACACTTTACTATCCCATGAGGCCACGGGAGAATATTTATGAATGGCAGTGAAGCAATGCAACTGACTCTGGTAGGTCATGTGACAGTAACAATATGGCGGATGTAGTACATCCGAATTTCATTCATACTACCCATATTCATACTATATAGAACATACTTTTTTAACGGTCGTGAAGTAAATAAAAATTCAAATGCAGTACCTATACTCAGTATAGATTTCAGTACGCGATTTCTGATGCACCGGAAGACTCCATTACCGAATGATTCAGTGACTTTGGAAAAAATCGATTCAATGAATGAATCGATGGCACATTCAAAAAGACATGCACCTGTTTCGTCTATGAATGAAACTGCATTTTCAAACAAATTGGTTAAATGAACGCTCTACTGACTCACTCATAAAGATGATCACTTAACGCCACCTACTTTGTTTTCTTGTTCATGTTCAAATTATATTTGTGGCTTCATGCAAGGAATATTCCACGTTTCAGCATAGTATATTTTGCTTTGAGAAAAGAGCTAAATGTCCACATGTTATCTTTGAGGGAGACAATATGTCCCCTTTATCCCGGACATGTCCTGACCAAGATATCTAAATTGCCTAAAATGTACGGGTGTTTGGCTTTGTTTTTCTATTGTTTTCATCCTTGCTGAAATGACTGAAAAGTATTTTGACCAATAGCATGCAGGCATTGCACATAATTGACCTGTATTTGCAAGAGAACTGTAAACTAAATCAACTCAAAGATGCGTACATATATAAGCACGTCGATAGGAAAATAAATCCCTGCAAGAAAAAAATAGGACGTGGTCATTCTGTTCGATCATATTAGGAAATTATAAGGCATCTAAAGATATAATATGAGAAACATAGTTCGGCGCACTGTGAGCATTCATATTGAATCCTGTGCATCTAAAATGAGATTTTATGTTGGCAAATTGTACTTTTCAACAACAAGAATGTGGAAGAATCATGGGTTTAAGAGCAAGTCAATTGTGACAGAACTTGGTGAACTCTTCCTTTATAGGCTATACTTTAAAAGCATCCTTTGTCTGAATTTTGCCCTCTATCTGCTTTCATACTTGATTGATTTTTCACATGTATCATGAGGGCAAATATTAAGAGAGCATAGACATCATTGGCTGGCCCTTATTTCATCATTCCACGTTTACAGGATTTTAGGACTGACGTGACATCTCTAGGACATTTATCATCCTGTCTTTCAGCCGCTGAATAGCTGATTTGGTGGTGTGTTGTCATGTTGAAAGCTCCAGCCATCTTCCCATTTTCAACTTCCTTGCTGCAGGTTTTAGTTTTGCCTGTAATTTGTACCATCCATCTTCCTCTCTGCTGACAAGTGCTTCAGTCCCATCTTATAAGAAATACTCCCACAACAGGATGCAAACCTGATGATTTTAAGTTGGCTATATTATGAATTTGGTTTTCATCAGCTGTTCACTACAGCTGTTGATATTAGCCGAAACGCTGATCTGATTGCAGCAACTTTTGCATCATGGCCAATACATTTTATCACAGGGGTAAACAAACTTTGGTAAGCAGGCCACTGCTGGCATGGGAAAAGGTAAACACTGACACACAAGCCAAAAGACTGAGAGAAAAGACTAACTGAAGCTAAAAGGAACGTTTTTGCACCTTATTTACCCCTAAACGGTACATATCAGTACCTTAAAGAAACTAGTACTTATTCTACCTAAAGTGCACATATTAGTTCCCTTTGAAAAGGTATCGCCCCAGTGACAGTTTTGTAATTTTTTTCTGAGTGCGTATGTTGATATTTGATCATTTTATTTGGTTTAAAAAAATGTAGAAAAGTTACTTTGTAAATGAAAACGTTACTTCAATATATAAAATAAATAGGTTTTGTATAAAATATAATGTAAAGAAATTGTTGGGGGTATGGAAAGTTGAAATAAATGTAACATTTTAAATAAATCACTAAAATAAAAAAATAACCAAAATTATGAAACAATAAAAAGACCTATGCAAATGGTAAACATTCGAGTATATGAGGAAACATTCAATAATAACATGAAATATTAACATATAATACACACTACTGTTCAAAACATTGAGGTCAGTAAGATTTCTTTAAAAAAAAAAAAGAATACTTTTATTCAGCAAAGATGCATGAAATTGTTCGAATGACAGTAAAGACATTTATACGGTTACAAAAGATTTCGATTTCAAATAAATGCTGTTCTTTCGAACTTTTATTAATCAAAGAATCCTGAAAAGAAAGTATCATGGTTTATGCAAAAAATAAAATAAATTCAACATTAAAATAATTTTTGTTTTATTTTTGTAGCTTTGCATCACATAACTAAATTACATTTTAAAACATTACAATAAAAAATTGTTGTTTTAAATGGTAATATTTCACAATATTGCTGTATTTTTGATCAAATAAATGAACAGAAGAGACTTCTTTAAAAGAACAAAAAACTTAATTCATTTAAGTCTTCATAAGTATTTTCATAATTGAAGTGATTATTTAATTGCTAACATTTAACACGTGATATGATGCAGTACCATGGTATTGTTATTCACCAAACAGGGGTTAGGATGTTAATGTAGGTCAACTGCTCATTACTGTAATGGGACACATTGAGAACATATTTCCATGTGGATTAGACTTGCGTGTTTAAAACAATAAAATAAATTCAACATTAAAATCATTTTTGTTTTATTTTTGTAGCTTTGCATCACATAACTAAATTACATTTTAAAACATTACAATAAAAAATAGTTGTTTTAAATGGTAATATTTCACAATATTGCTGTATTTTTGATCAAATAAATGAACAGAAGAGACTTCTTTAAAAGAACAAAAAACTTCATTCATTTAAGTCTTCATAAGTATTTTCATAATTGAAGTGATTATTTAATTGCTAACATTTAACACGTGATATGATGCAGTACCATGGTATTGTTATTCACCAAACAGGGGTTAGGATGTTAATGTAGGTCAACTGCTCATTACTGTAATGGGACACATTGAGAACATATTTCCATGTGGATTAGACTTGCGTGTTTAAAACAATAAGATTTTCTTTTTAGGCCTTTTGATTGTGGGCTGTGACACTGTCCGCATAAGTACACATGCATAGAGTGAGTGTGTGTGTGTTGAACAAGGCTGTTCTTGCATGAGACTTATTTTCATGAGACTCACCCTGTGATTCAGCACTTTCTTTTGAACACAAGCTGACTCTCACTGCATACGTTTTGTGTCTGTGTGTGAGTTCCTGTTAAATGATTTTGGACAAAAGTATGTAATGATAAATGTGAGAGTGTTTAAACATAACAGTAATGTGTGTCTGTTTGCACATACACTTCCTTTATAAACACATCCACGTGCTTGTGTCTGTGCGTGCTTCCTTGTGAAAAGGCCATTTATCTCTCATAATAGAAAGTATGTGTCAGGTAAAACAAACATCGATTACAGGAATAGTCGCTGTGAGATTATTGACTTCCTATGAAGGCGGTAGGTCTATAAAACGATAAGGTCGATACGAAAACAATTTTATCACTATGATAAAACTTATCTAATTTATCTTGTAATGTTTTGGTGTTTTATATGGCTGTTTTCTTAAGGCTCTTTCCGGCCAGTCACAGTAAAGAGCCAATTAGGCTAAATGAAATATGGATTATAATAAAGTGAAATTATGAATGCATGCAAATGATAAATATGGAAAAATAAGAAATAGATATCAGTTAAAAGCGATATTTGATTTTGAATGGTCACAAATACCATATACATTTAGAGGCAGATGTCCACTTAATACTTAGATTAGAGATCAACCAGTATGGGTTTTTGGTTCTTGAATTATTACTTTTGGTCCTCTTAAAATCCATAGTGCACTACTGTTTAAAAGTCTGGGGTCACCAAGATTATTTTTAATTATTTTAATTAATACTTCCAAAAATGTATGAAAAGCGACAGAAAAGACACGTATAAAAAGAAAAGATTTCTATACAAACGAAAAGCTGCTCTTTTGAACTTCCTGTTCAAAGAATCATGAAAAACAATGAAAAAAAAAATCAGCTTTGCCATCACAGAAATAAATTACATCTTAAAATATATTCAAATAGAAACCATTCTTTAAAATTGTGATAATATTTAACAATTTTCACTGTTTTTACGGTATTGTTGAATCAAATAAATGCAGCCTTGGTGAGCAGAAGAGACTTCTTTCGAAAACATTAAACTGCAAACTTTTAAACAGTATTGTATGTGGTTATATCCTTGGATTATTTACATGTTTTGTTAAACCTAAAGTTTAGATCGGATTACATTTCAATAATTACAGTCAAAATAATCTGTTTAGATTATAACTTCCCATCTATACTGAGAGTGAACAATGTGGCACAATAAAACCAGAACATGGTAATCAAAGAAACACTAAAGCTTGATTTCATCATTCCAATTTTGTCACGTCACTCATTCAGTGTAGACACAGTAAAACTGTCAGAGCACTGGGTCTGATTAATCGTGGGGTGCTCCATATCCCCGTCCGCTCCCACGCTGCGGCCCACTCAGGGCCCGCCTGGGCCGGGCACGTTGCACTGACTCAGGACCTGCTCCTGTCTTGTCTGGCACAGGGCCTGGACTGAAAACCCCACAGACTTGCCAGAAAGTGAGTCAGTTTTTTCCACCCAGACACCCTGAACATGCTGGAATGCAGCGCTATTCTCTCTCATTGTCTCGAACTGTTTGACATTCTTTCTTTATTCTGTTTTAAAACAATAACATCACCTCTGCCATGAAGTTAATAAACTTCACTGACATGCACCAACGGTATTGAGGTTAAGACATTATCTCAGCACAAAGTGAGAAGCAAATATCCACATTCCAGAACAAAAATTAAGAAAAAAAGTTAAACGATAAGGGGAAACCCAGATGACAAAATAGAATTTCACCTAACTTGTAACTATATTATGTTGACATGTTCCCAAAAGGCTTTGTTTCCTGCCATCTAGTGGCCAAAATAGTTGTTTTTCATGCAGTGTGCCTTGATTAAAATTTTAGACACTCCTACAGAGTGCACTTTTTCTTTGTTTCTCTTTTATATGCGTTTAATCTGTTGTTTTATATCACTGCGTAACATCGGGACACCCTTTGGATTTATACAATACAACCATAAATGAACATTTTTAGGGTTCTTATTTATTTTTGGGCAATAAATTGCATGACTTTTCTAGTCGTTTCAATAAAGTGCATATACACATACACACGTGAGATCGAAGTGACCGTTATTACTGATACTGACGGAGTCTGTACATTGTCTCAAAGACAGTCACTTGCCGCCACCAACTGGCGTAATGATGTAACTGCAGAAAGAGTCACCGCAAACATGCAAAAGGCATTTCTAGTCAAAAGAAATACTTGAATATGAATGTTTACTCACACTTCTGAAATTCCTTGAGATTTCTAGGCTTTTCATAACTGTGAATCCTGCAGATAATTCCATTTGCCGTATTTAACACTCCTTTCTTATTGTACTACTACTACTACTAATAATACATTTTGGTATAATTTAGTGTTCAGGATTTGTCGAGACACTGAAATTTGGGCACAACTAAAAATGTCAAGTAGAAGCTGTGAGGCTGCAAAATATTGAAAACTAGACCTAGATAGCCTACCATTCATTGTTATAAGACTAAGTGATTAGATGACAACATGTGCATCCATCTCACTCACCTCTGCCACCTGCCAGTCTGCCTGGTTTTCATCCTCCTCCATTGCCTTTACTTGACCTGACAACATTAAAGCAAATATGTAAATGTAATAACAGTTCCCCAAAAACTAGGAAGAAAGCCTTGTCTAGACTCTGCCCCAGTATGAGTTGTGTCGAGCTATTCATTAGCCTGTTTGATGAAAAAAGATTAAATGTAGTTGCAATAAATGTGTTAAGAATCCATACAACTGCAGCAGTGGAGGACTATTATTCTGCTGCGTGATACTGCAGAAGAACTGGAGAAGGCACGGTTTGATCTTCGGTTGACCAATCAGCAGAAAGGGGTGTTTAATTCCCGCCCACGTGTAGAAATCAAATATTCAAGCTGTTTCTAAATTTTTCCACCCATGAACGAAAAACGAAAATTTAAGCAGAATTTTAATTTTTCGTTTTTTTGGGAAAAAAAACAAACAAACGAAAAGGGAGCCGTTTTCTCATTTTTCTACTTTCTAATATTAAATCAAAAAACGTATGATCGAATGATACACGGATTGAGCATCACTAGAGCTTTTCAATCAATCAATCAGACCCCTGTCGATCACTAAAGATCACGTGGTGATCAATTATGTCATCAAATGCCTAATGAACGATTTCCTGCCACTGCGTCTAAAATTTAAAATTAAAATTTACCAAAAAACGAGAGAATTTATAAGTTAGAAATATGAGCTAAAAAGTAATGAAATGTAAAATGACATGTCATACACACACACATACGTATATACATATAATCATATTTGATTTGATTTGACACAGCTCATATTTCTAACTTATATAAGTTATAATTTAGACTTTTTGTCTAAATTCTCTCTCTTTTTAAAAAAAAATTTAATTTTGATTTACCAAAGCATTTGTTTTTCTTAGGTGGTGGAAATTGGCTTCCATATTTAAGCCCTCTAGTCTAGAGGAATAATTTTTAATTGAAAAAAGTGTCGTATTATTCTATACTTTTATAACAAAAAGTTGACAAAGTCAGTTTCATCTACTTTAATATTATGAAATAGGCTATATGAGTGAAGTGTCTGTGCCTGACGAAGACTTGTTGTTCGAAACGTTGCAATAAACTTTTTTATGGAGCAGTTACATCAGTGTGCGGGCGTTACATTTGTTTTTTGCTTCAGTTTGTCTCTTTTGTCCTGCACCTGAGCCCTGTTTGGGTTTGTGGGATGTGTGCACCTTTTTTGTATTTTTGACTTTGAAATATATGAGTGGCTATCAATATACAAAGATGCTTATTGGATCTAGATCTAGTAGGGGCTAACTGACAGACACTTGACCCCTTCATTTGGGATGTGAATTCTGGATATTTTTTAAAACAAGGTACCGACAGTAATTCCTAGAACATTTTAAAACCACGGGCAGAGCACAGCAGTGTCAGAATCAGTGTCTAGGAAACCCAGACACAAAGCCTTTGCTTTTGGCTCAGTATTGTACATTAGTTAATCTTAGGCCAAAGCTTGTGCCATTTCTTCAGAATCAGAATCAAAAGCCTTTTCATGAATCTTTTAGTTCAGGTTTTCTTTATTGATTTCCCCACATGTGATCTGCTGAGTTCACTGATATCTCCATGCCATCCTAAACACATTACTGTGGCCAGGTCTTCAAAATGCAATACAAAACTGGATTCAAAACAGATGCTTTAATATTTGTTAATTTGTTTTGTTAATCATGGTTCAATAGAAGGCGGTTTAGGTGTCTACCACATTGGGCATGTGGATGCATTTTGCTAGTTGTAGAGACTGCTAGCATAATCAGTCATGGAAAGTATTTTCTAGCTCGTTTCAGTGCCATGATTGCCTCTTTTTACATCACATAAATCTGTGCATAACCATCTTAGTTCAACGTGTAGATTGTGTTTATTACAGTATGTGGACGGGCGATCATTTAATTTCTGTTTTACATTGAGATATGCAGAATATCAAAAGAAACGAAGGCACTGTTTTTCAGACACAAATGCACAAACCCATCAGTGAAATGTTGCAGGGTTCAGAATACACAAAACAAAATAAAATAGATCAATGCAAATTATTAAACAAATACCATCTTATTTTGTACGTTGCATTATATCTGAAATTTACAACAAACTAGTATAAATAAATATTGTATTACTAACATATCTATATTAAAATGCCTTTGAGTGCTAATTTAATTTGTCTTCTTTTCTACTATGCAAGAGCTTGTAAAAGTTTATCAAAGCAGACTGATTGTGGAGAGTCAAGTTACTTGAATTTGATGCTGATAAAGGAGAATATACAGTAAGACGTGGTATAAAAATATCCATTGAATGTTCAGTAAAGCTGCCACACTACACCATACAATAATAAATCAGAAATGATATTTTTTAAAAATGGATTCATCAAATGACATGTAAATGCAATCACACATGACAGTGGATGTGAAAGTGTGTCTCTGGAATGCCACTGCACCTGTTGGAGAGGCAGATGTCCACTTAATACTTAGATTAGAGATCAACCAGTATGGGTTTTTGGTTCTTGAATTATTACTTTTGGTCCTCTTAAAATCCATAGTGCACTACTGTTTAAAAGTCTGGGGTCACCAAGATTATTTTTAATTATTTTAATTAATACTTCCAAAAATGTATGAAAAGCGACAGAAAAGACACGTATAAAAAGAAAAGATTTCTATACAAACGAAAAGCTGCTCTTTTGAACTTCCTGTTCAAAGAATCATGAAAAACAATGAAAAAAAAAATCAGCTTTGCCATCACAGAAATAAATTACATCTTAAAATATATTCAAATAGAAACCATTCTTTAAAATTGTGATAATATTTAACAATTTTCACTGTTTTTACGGTATTGTTGAATCAAATAAATGCAGCCTTGGTGAGCAGAAGAGACTTCTTTCGAAAACATTAAACTGCAAACTTTTAAACAGTATTGTATGTGGTTATATCCTTGGATTATTTACATGTTTTGTTAAACCTAAAGTTTAGATCGGATTACATTTCAATAATTACAGTCAAAATAATCTGTTTAGATTATAACTTCCCATCTATACTGAGAGTGAACAATGTGGCACAATAAAACCAGAACATGGTAATCAAAGAAACACTAAAGCTTGATTTCATCATTCCAATTTTGTCACGTCACTCATTCAGTGTAGACACAGTAAAACTGTCAGAGCACTGGGTCTGATTAATCGTGGGGTGCTCCATATCCCCGTCCGCTCCCACGCTGCGGCCCACTCAGGGCCCGCCTGGGCCGGGCACGTTGCACTGACTCAGGACCTGCTCCTGTCTTGTCTGGCACAGGGCCTGGACTGAAAACCCCACAGACTTGCCAGAAAGTGAGTCAGTTTTTTCCACCCAGACACCCTGAACATGCTGGAATGCAGCGCTATTCTCTCTCATTGTCTCGAACTGTTTGACATTCTTTCTTTATTCTGTTTTAAAACAATAACATCACCTCTGCCATGAAGTTAATAAACTTCACTGACATGCACCAACGGTATTGAGGTTAAGACATTATCTCAGCACAAAGTGAGAAGCAAATATCCACATTCCAGAACAAAAATTAAGAAAAAAAGTTAAACGATAAGGGGAAACCCAGATGACAAAATAGAATTTCACCTAACTTGTAACTATATTATGTTGACATGTTCCCAAAAGGCTTTGTTTCCTGCCATCTAGTGGCCAAAATAGTTGTTTTTCATGCAGTGTGCCTTGATTAAAATTTTAGACACTCCTACAGAGTGCACTTTTTCTTTGTTTCTCTTTTATATGCGTTTAATCTGTTGTTTTATATCACTGCGTAACATCGGGACACCCTTTGGATTTATACAATACAACCATAAATGAACATTTTTAGGGTTCTTATTTATTTTTGGGCAATAAATTGCATGACTTTTCTAGTCGTTTCAATAAAGTGCATATACACATACACACGTGAGATCGAAGTGACCGTTATTACTGATACTGACGGAGTCTGTACATTGTCTCAAAGACAGTCACTTGCCGCCACCAACTGGCGTAATGATGTAACTGCAGAAAGAGTCACCGCAAACATGCAAAAGGCATTTCTAGTCAAAAGAAATACTTGAATATGAATGTTTACTCACACTTCTGAAATTCCTTGAGATTTCTAGGCTTTTCATAACTGTGAATCCTGCAGATAATTCCATTTGCCGTATTTAACACTCCTTTCTTATTGTACTACTACTACTACTAATAATACATTTTGGTATAATTTAGTGTTCAGGATTTGTCGAGACACTGAAATTTGGGCACAACTAAAAATGTCAAGTAGAAGCTGTGAGGCTGCAAAATATTGAAAACTAGACCTAGATAGCCTACCATTCATTGTTATAAGACTAAGTGATTAGATGTCAACATGTGCATCCATCTCACTCACCTCTGCCACCTGCCAGTCTGCCTGGTTTTCATCCTCCTCCATTGCCTTTACTTGACCTGACAACATTAAAGCAAATATGTAAATGTAATAACAGTTCCCCAAAAACTAGGAAGAAAGCCCTGTCTAGACTCTGCCCCAGTATGAGTTGTGTCGAGCTATTCATTAGCCTGTTTGATGAAAAAAGATTAAATGTAGTTGCAATAAATGTGTTAAGAATCCATACAACTGCAGCAGTGGAGGACTATTATTCTGCTGCGTGATACTGCAGAAGAACTGGAGAAGGCACGGTTTGATCTTCGGTTGACCAATCAGCAGAAAGGGGTGTTTAATTCCCGCCCACGTGTAGAAATAAAATATTCAAGCTGTTTCTAAATTTTTCCACCCATGAACGAAAAACGAAAATTTAAGCAGAATTTTAATTTTTCGTTTTTTTGGGAAAAAAAACAAACAAACGAAAAGGGAGCCGTTTTCTCATTTTTCTACTTTCTAATATTAAATCAAAAAACGTATGATCGAATGATACACGGATTGAGCATCACTAGAGCTTTTCAATCAATCAATCAGACCCCTGTCGATCACTAAAGATCACGTGGTGATCAATTATGTCATCAAATGCCTAATGAACGATTTCCTGCCACTGCGTCTAAAATTTAAAATTAAAATTTACCAAAAAACGAGAGAATTTATAAGTTAGAAATATGAGCTAAAAAGTAATGAAATGTAAAATGACATGTCATACACACACACATACGTATATACATATAATCATATTTGATTTGATTTGACACAGCTCATATTTCTAACTTATATAAGTTATAATTTAGACTTTTTGTCTAAATTCTCTCTCTTTTTAAAAAAAAATTTAATTTTGATTTACCAAAGCATTTGTTTTTCTTAGGTGGTGGAAATTGGCTTCCATATTTAAGCCCTCTAGTCTAGAGGAATAATTTTTAATTGAAAAAAGTGTCGTATTATTCTATACTTTTATAACAAAAAGTTGACAAAGTCAGTTTCATCTACTTTAATATTATGAAATAGGCTATATGAGTGAAGTGTCTGTGCCTGACGAAGACTTGTTGTTCGAAACGTTGCAATAAACTTTTTTATGGAGCAGTTACATCAGTGTGCGGGCGTTACATTTGTTTTTTGCTTCAGTTTGTCTCTTTTGTCCTGCACCTGAGCCCTGTTTGGGTTTGTGGGATGTGTGCACCTTTTTTGTATTTTTGACTTTGAAATATATGAGTGGCTATCAATATACAAAGATGCTTATTGGATCTAGATCTAGTAGGGGCTAACTGACAGACACTTGACCCCTTCATTTGGGATGTGAATTCTGGATATTTTTTAAAACAAGGTACCGACAGTAATTCCTAGAACATTTTAAAACCACGGGCAGAGCACAGCAGTGTCAGAATCAGTGTCTAGGAAACCCAGACACAAAGCCTTTGCTTTTGGCTCAGTATTGTACATTAGTTAATCTTAGGCCAAAGCTTGTGCCATTTCTTCAGAATCAGAATCAAAAGCCTTTTCATGAATCTTTTAGTTCAGGTTTTCTTTATTGATTTCCCCACATGTGATCTGCTGAGTTCACTGATATCTCCATGCCATCCTAAACACATTACTGTGGCCAGGTCTTCAAAATGCAATACAAAACTGGATTCAAAACAGATGCTTTAATATTTGTTAATTTGTTTTGTTAATCATGGTTCAATAGAAGGCGGTTTAGGTGTCTACCACATTGGGCATGTGGATGCATTTTGCTAGTTGTAGAGACTGCTAGCATAATCAGTCATGGAAAGTATTTTCTAGCTCGTTTCAGTGCCATGATTGCCTCTTTTTACATCACATAAATCTGTGCATAACCATCTTAGTTCAACGTGTAGATTGTGTTTATTACAGTATGTGGACGGGCGATCATTTAATTTCTGTTTTACATTGAGATATGCAGAATATCAAAAGAAACGAAGGCACTGTTTTTCAGACACAAATGCACAAACCCATCAGTGAAATGTTGCAGGGTTCAGAATACACAAAACAAAATAAAATAGATCAATGCAAATTATTAAACAAATACCATCTTATTTTGTACGTTGCATTATATCTGAAATTTACAACAAACTAGTATAAATAAATATTGTATTACTAACATATCTATATTAAAATGCCTTTGAGTGCTAATTTAATTTGTCTTCTTTTCTACTATGCAAGAGCTTGTAAAAGTTTATCAAAGCAGACTGATTGTGGAGAGTCAAGTTACTTGAATTTGATGCTGATAAAGGAGAATATACAGTAAGACGTGGTATAAAAATATCCATTGAATGTTCAGTAAAGCTGCCACACTACACCATACAATAATAAATCAGAAATGATATTTTTTAAAAATGGATTCATCAAATGACATGTAAATGCAATCACACATGACAGTGGATGTGAAAGTGTGTCTCTGGAATGCCACTGCACCTGTTGGAGTGGCTCGTCTTCTCACACACACACCATCATCATGCTGTAATCAAGAACACTGTGAACTCATGTGTTATCCACAGGCAGTCTCTACAGACACTTACCTTTAAAAAAAGTCTCATCCCAGGCCTCTAGGTGTATGACTGTGTTTCTATTCAAAGTTAGCGCATTATCGTACAGTGTATGTGGCTAGACTGTCTCATTATGGCAGTCAAAGAATGAGAGCTGAAGGTCATTGAGAAACTTTGCTTCATCCCATTATCACTGCACTGTATGTGAAGAATTCAAGAAGATGAAGTCTGTTATCTGTCTCTTGTCACTGAAAACAATTTAAAGCACCTGGGTTATGAATTCATGAAACTGAACGCATGATATTTGAGCTCTACAGTTAACATCATTGATGCTATTTATTTACTTACTTCATGTTTTATCATGCATGCATCATTAGTGCATGTTACTTAAGCAAACGGCTTGCAAATGCCGTCTCAAAGTCTTCATCAACTCCCAAGGTGAAATGTAGGCCAGAAATATGTCTTTTTTTCCTTTAAAATGACTTGTTTTCAATCTCAGACATCTCCATTTGTGTTTGAATGACTAGACAGTTTTCAGCAAGCGCAGAAAAGGTTTTCCAGAATCAGAGCTGAATCTGCTGTTATTTTGTGGCTCGTCCTGATGACAGTGAAACAGAGCGAATGAGTTGTTTCCGTTGGCCTTTTGGGCATCGACGTAGAACAAAGTCGTAGTTGGCTGATGTAGACATGGCATAATATACGTTGGCCTTTTCTGGAATATGCAGCTCTACAACAAAAATATGCACAAGAATTATAAACATTGTATATGTGCGTTATTTTTAATAAACATCAGAAGATTGACCTTACATTCATAGTTTTTATCTAAACATATACAGTGCACAGCATAAATGAGTACACCCCCTCTGAAACTTAACAAATTCAGCAATTACTCTTTGCTTAGAATACATGTTATGGTTTTTTAGAGATATAATATTCCAGCAAGTCTGCTTGATCAGTTACCAAAGAAGAATGTTAAAATTATTCAAGAAAATACAATTTTCTTATCAAAGTGATAAAATGTTGTGTTGCAAAAATGAGTACACCCTCCTGAAAGTTACTAAATAAAATTAAAAAATTCTGGTGTAAGGTTAAGGCAAGTATTGATCAACAGGTAAGTATGTTGAACCAAAACTGTTAAAGGCAAGTCATTTCTTGATAATTAAGTGTTATATGGCCCACTGAATCATACTCCGACTTAATGCTGACAACAATGAAACCACTTGAGAGAGAACCGTCAGGAGAATTATTTCTTAGCATAAAAGAGGACAATGGTACAATAGGAACACCAAAATATTGTTTTAAGTGTGAAAATATAGCCAAAGTAACACAGAAATTCAAAAACAATGGACTTGGACTTGGAAAAGGCCCCTGAAATAATCAGGTCTTCACTTAAGCTTTCATTTAGTAATGAGTGAGTTTTTGCTAGAAAAACAGCAGGAGAAACACTGTGAAAGTGTCTCAGAGCCGGCAAAAGCTGTGAAAAGTATGACGAGGCCTGCAGAAGTGACATGCATGTTTGTTTATCCACACCAGTACCGACTGTAGCCAAAGCACAATAAACTCATTTAGCTTTTTCCAAGGCCCATATTTACAAAATATAGACTTCTGGGAATCCATACTCTGGTCTCATGAGACCAATTCAATCATTTTGGATCTAACAGCATCCAAAATGTTCTGGTGTTGCTAGAGGAGGAGTACAGAGAGAAGTGCTTGGTACCCACAGTGACGTTCAGTGGTAGTAAAGCTCTTCTATAGGGATGTATGAGTGCTGAAGGTGTGAGGGAGTTGTACTTGATCAACGCTGGCATGAATTCACACACTACTGTGTGATGTAATACAAAAACCTGAAACTGAAGATGCTACTCTCTTCTCATTCCCTGCATTGTTGGGCTTTTTTTTTTAGCATGACAATGACGATATTCATTCTCCTGAGGTGAGAATCCTTCAGTGGACATGTATTTCACTCAACCTTAACACTCTTGAGCAGCTGTGGGGGATTCTGTAGAGACGAGCTGAGCAACACTCCCCATTAAAGACCAGAGCATTCAAGGTCGTCCTCCAGGAGTTAAACCATCTTATTTTGTACATTGCATTATATCTGAAATTTACAACAAACTAATATAAATAAATATTGTATTACTAACATATCTATATTAAAATGCCTTTGAGTGCTAATTTAATTTGTCTTCTTTTCTACTATGCAAGAGCTTGTAAAAGTTTATCAAAGCAGACTGATTGTGGAGAGTCAAGTTACTTGAATTTGATGCTGATAAAGGAGAATATACAGTAAGACGTGGTATAAAAATATCCATTGAATGTTCAGTAAAGCTGCCACACTACACCATACAATAATAAATCAGAAATTATATATTTTTTAAATTGATTCATCAAATGACATGTAAATGCAATCACACATGACAGTGGATGTGAAAGTGTGTCTCTGGAATGCCACTGCACAACTCGTCCTCCAGGAGTTAAACAGCACAGATGTGAACATTTGTCATGAACTTGAACACTCGGTGCCAAGAAGTGTCAGAGCAGTTTACCTTAAGTTCTGGAGGACATACTAAGTACTAGAATATTATACATTTTCTGAATTAAATTTAGGGTGTACTCATTTCTGCAATCCTTCATTTAAAAAAAAATTGGCTAAGCTTCTTATTTTACAGATATTAATGGCATGTATTTCTCTGTTTTTATTAAGAATATGTTTAATACATTTAAATTGATGCTATCTTTCTATGTATTATATTAGTGATCATTAAGAAAATACATCTTTTATATTTAATCAGAGGGGGTGTACTCATTTATGCTGTGCACTGTATAGTGGGTTTCAGAACTTTCTCTAATTTTACTAATGACCCATTTTATTTATTTCAATGAGTTTTCAGTACCTCTGCCTTGGGCCAGAACTTGTACGAGGGTGAAGTCCTGCTCACTAACATCCTCCAGGTTGTGTTTTTGCAGAGCTCTCTGGATCACCTGGGCCATCTTATCCTGACTGGTCAACTGAGCAAGAAATCATTTTATTTTTAAATCATAAAAGCCAGCTGAGAAAGAACAGAAACCATCCAGTTTTTGTTAAATATTTACAGAAACTTAATAAAAGAAATATTCCACAATCTTTAGTAGTTGATATTCAGCAGAAGAGGATATGAAAGTTTACTCAAAGAACAGGTTTTGAAAGATGTGGATTTAAGCACAAATGACTCCTAGATTTTCTCTGAATCATATGAACAGTTAGATTTATATTTAACAAAACACATTTTTTGATTATGCATTTGATGATGATGATGAAGTAGCTAATAAAGAAGGTGCTAAATTGCACCTATGAAAAGCATTTAATGCATTTTAGTAGGCTCTGTAATGAATACTAGTTAAGTTGAGTATCTAAAAGAAAATTTCCACTCCAGGACAGGACAAACCTGTCCTGGAGGCCCCCTGCCCTGCAACTTTTGTATGTCTCCCTTATCTAACACACCTGATTCCACTCATCAGCTCGTTAGTAGAGACTGCACGAACTAAATTGGGTGTGTCTGATTAGGGAGACATACAAAATGTGCAGGGCAGAGGGTCCTCCAGGACAGGTTTTGGAACCACTGTGGTAGAGCATTTGTTGCAAGTCAAATGAAATCTCGATGATAGTTTATTTCCATTATGATACTCTAAACAGCTGTTTTTTTTTCATAATAGCACATTTTGATTATATATTTACTAGTGCTGTCATACGATTAATCGTGATTAATCACATCCAAAATAAGTTTTTGTTTACATAATATATGAGTGTGTACTGTGTATATTTATTATGTAATATATATAAATAAATACAAACACATGCATGTATATATTTAAGAAAAATATGTTAT
>NW_015506042.1:572111-572494 GCF_001515645.1 Sinocyclocheilus grahami | reverse complement strand
GAAACGCCTTTGGAGACGGCTTATGGTAGAGAAATGAACATTCAATTCACGGGCAACAGCTCTGGTGGACATTCCTGCAGTCACCATGCCAATTGCACGCTCCCTCAAAACTTGCAACATCTGTGGCATTGTGCTGTGTGATAAAACTGCACATTTTAGAGTGGTCTTTTTTTGTGGCCAGCCTAAGGCACACCCTGTGCAATAATCATGCTGTCTAATCAGCATCTTCAGGTGGATGGATTATCTCGGCAAAAGAGAACTGCTCACTAACACTGATTTAGACAGATTTGTGAACAATATTTGAGAGAAATAGGCCTTTTGTGTACATAGAAAAAGTCTTAGATCTTTGAGTTCAGCTCATGAAAAAAGGGGGCAAAAACAAA
>NW_015506042.1:559333-572099 GCF_001515645.1 Sinocyclocheilus grahami | reverse complement strand
GCCTTGCCACAATTCTGTTTCTGAGCTCTTCAGGCAGTTCCTTTTGACCTCATGATTCTCATTTGCTCTGACATGCACTGTGAGCGGTAATGTCTTATATAGACAGGTGTGTGGCTTTCCTAATCAAGTCCAATCAGTATAATCAAACACAGCTGGACTCAAATGAAGGTGTAGAACCATCTCAAGGATGATCAGAAGAAATGGACAGCACCTGAGTTAAATATATGAGTGTCACAGCAAAGGGTCTGAATACTTAGGATCATGTGATATTTCAGGTTTTCTTTTTTAATAAATATGCAAAAATGTCAACAATTCTGTGTTTTTCTGTCAATATGGGGTGCTGTGTGTACATTAATGAGGGAAAAAAATTAACTTAAATGATTTTAGCAAATGGCTGCAATATAACAAAGAGTGAAAAATTTAAGGGGGTCTGAATACTTTCCGTACCCACTGTATATATATATATATATATATATATAGCACTAATATTTACATTTAATAAAATAATAATTATACAATTATATATATCAAACTAGTTAGGGATTAGAGATCCGATAATTATAAAAAAAAATTATTCTATAACATCATTATTTATTAATTAAAATATTCATTATATTAATTAATTGTGTGTGTGTGTGTGTGTATGTATGTATATATATATATATCAAACCAAAATTATGCTAGAGATGCAAAAATAAATAATTATTATTATTATTATTCAATTATTAATTAATAATTTAATTAAATAATTGTTTACACGTGTATATATAATTAAATCTTAAATTATTTTTTAATTGTTTAAATATTTAATAGATGCTGTACAATATTTATAGCTACCGCTTTCCCTGTCCCATACTTACCAGTATGCTCTTGTACATGTTGCCATTGTTGCAGAACTCCACGCTGACCCTGATGATGCAGGAGTCGTCCACCTGCCTGTTGTAGAAGGGCAGGGAGGTCATGGAGACTGAGCGCTTATGGGAGGAGACCAGGTGAGGATCAGCTGATGCTGAAGAAGAGGAAGAGGAGGAAGATGGATTCAGGTTGAGGTCCTGCTGAGAGCTGAAGGACGAACTAGACACGGTGGAGGAATCAGGAGAGGAAGACGAGGGAAAAGCCTCAGTGTTCTGACTGCAGCTGGAAAGAGCCTATGAGATGAGACATTTCAGAGCCACTTTTATCATAAGACACCATCACAATCATTATCAAGTGTGAAGCAACAGTTCAGGACTGGCACAAACAGATTTGGATGATTAGATATAGACAAAAATACCAGGTGACTTAACTTTGTAAGGGGTTAATGTAGAGTTGAATGGTTATTATATTGCCTGAATGATAATATTACATCAATTTTATTGATTTGAGCTTATTATGGGAGAAGAATGAAAGCATGAAACTAGCTACATAGAAAATAGAGAATGCTGCTGGATACACCAAGGTTTTGGGTTCAATTCCTGTTAAAATGTAGCCTGAATGCATATAGCCAAATGCATGAATGTAATGTTGTAAAGAAGCATATATGAACTGAACAGCAACTTCAAACGATGGACGCGATTAGGACAAACATTTCCAAGAATTTGAAGCATTTGAGTGCTGACGTCTGTCTGTCCCTGAATACGGTACAGAGGACATGACTCCTGAGACAAAGGACACTTTTTTAATGCTGCTCTTGAGTCACGACAGCAACGTAAATGCACAAGACATTAAAAACAAAGACAGAAACTTTAGCTGTCTGTAGGAAATTATGTCAAAGACCTTAGAAGTGAACAGTGATAATATCTTGATGTCCTTAAAAGACATAAAATGGCTCACCAAGGCTGCATTTGCTTGATCAAAAATACAGTAACAACTGTAATATCGTAAAATATTATTACAATTTAAAATAGCTGTTTTTTAGTTAAATATATTTTAAAATGCAATATATTCCTGTGATCCAAAGCTGAATTTTCCGCATCATTACTCCAGTCTTCAGTGTCACATGATCCTTCAGAAATCATACTAATATGCTGCTTAAGAAACATTATCAATGTTGACTAAAAAATTATAATTCATATCGAAATATAACAAGAGGTGTATTAAAATGATTGTAATGATAGCTAATTTTTATTAGGGAGCACCATCTCTGCTAATGTATTCTGAGTGATGCTAGGACGTTGCTATGGTGTTTCTAGGGTGTTCTGGGTGGCCATGCTGTGGTGTTCTGCTGATTTTAGTGCCCAATTGTGTAGCTGCTAGGGTGTTTGGGGTGTTTTAGGGCATTCTGTGCTAGGGTATGATTGCTAGATGTTTGCTAAGCGACGGAAATGTAATAGTATGAGCGTCACTAATAAAGGCAAGCAGTCCGTCATTTCTAAACAAACATGATTCCAACCTCACCTCCACAGTGTCTGGTAGGGCAGTGTCCAGCATGGTCAGTACTGTAAGGTATGTCCCCAGATATGGAACTGTCCCTCCAGCTGAGCGCTGTAAGAAATCACTCCACTATTAATCACCGTAAAACAATTATTACTGAATATAAAAAGTGTGTCAACTGTCATCATCTTCACCATCTGTTTTGTTAAAGGACATCTCTTGGATGTTTTTGTGGTAGTATTATCCATGTCAGCTTGACTCCCATCCTAAAACATGTGAGAAATAGCATGAAGTCAAGCTAAGATGTGACACTCTAATTATAAAAATACACAGTACAAACAAATACTGGGTAAAACAGTCAATTAAATAATTAGAACTGAGGCCCTTTGTTTTTCGCTCATCGATAATAAGAATAGTGCTTTCACATGAACTCTGAGATCAGGTCATTGCTCTGATAATCCCAGCACACTCTGGTCAAACAAAGTAGTCAATATCAGTGTGTCTCAGCCTTGCTGTCTATGGAAGGGTCAGAGAGCCCTCATATTTCATAAAAAATATCTTAAATTGTGTTCCGAAGATGAATGAAGGTCTTACAGGTTTCGAACAATACGAGGGTGAGTAATTAATGACAGAATTTTCATTTTTGGATGAGCTAACCCTTTAAAGCGAACATTGGATGCCATTTTTCACAAGTTAGTATGATTCGATAGGGTCTTCATGAATGTCTGCAACATACTCTGGTTAAAGTTCCTCAGTGGTCATGTAAAACAACACCCTTTTTACCTTGTCAAAAACAGCTCAGTTCACAGCGAGCCGTTTCGGTGCATGTCTCTTTAAATGATAATGAGCTACTGCCCTACTTTACTACTTAAAATAAAAATAATTTTTAAGAAATTCAAAATATTACTAAACACTACAACGGTATATAAATAATACTAAAATAACACTGATGTGTTGACGGCTTACATCCACAAAGATTTCTCGGCTGGTCAGAACACAGTTCTCATCAGGGAATGTTTCACACAGGTTCTCAAAGACAGACATGGCCTCTCTGGAGATACAGAATCAGAGATTTACAACAAAATATGGCTTAACCATAATGCTTTCCACAAACGACTCAGGTTTTCTACTAAGTTGCTGGAAAAAAACTACACAGAGAACAAAACCAGCTATACGAGACTATAGTGACCACATAGTGACTATAGTGACCATAACATTTGTGCAGTGTATTTGTACCTGCTGAGAGCAGCCCACGTTTTCCTTAGTCTGTAGATGGGGTTGGACTGAAGGGCAGATAAAATGGCCTTAAGAGAAGAGAAGTTCTTCAGCTCTCTGCACCCCTATGTGAAATGAAAAAGTCATTCTTTAACACAATATCTTTGAAGGAGTCTTAAAAAAAGACAGCATCTCACATGGACAGCGTGAGAGTGACTTTGAAACACTGAAGATCATTTAAACCTCCACCCATCTCTAAAAAAAGAGCGAACCTGTGCAATCCGAACCCATTTTTCAATGATTTTGGCTCTTTGTGTGGCAGAAGACGAGGATCGAAGCAGAGAAGTGATGACCCAGTTGGTGACTGCATTAAACTGGGCGATGGTGGCCCAAATAGTGGGTGAGAGATTCTCTTTCTTGTCCCGTTGAGACCACACACAGCCCAGACATTGGAAAGGGACCACCTTCATGAACAGGTCCTACAAACATCAAGAACACAAACATTACAAGTCAATATAACCATGAGGAGTCAAGCAGAAGCAAGCTATGAAACACTGGCACTCACAGCATCCATTCGTGTGAGCTGTTCGGCAACATCCGTAATGGAGAAACTCAAGAAATCCATTAGGTTATCGGACTCAAAGTCTCTCTCCTCCTTATTCAAAGCTGATTCTTCTAGATGATCAACTGGACCACCTGCCACAACATCTGGATGTGTAAAAGACAGACTGATTCAAGAGGCTACATGTGATCTATACACATTTTTCAGCCTATAACAATAAATAAAAATTTGATGTGCACATCAAATAAAAAATTCAATACATTTCAATATATAATCCATCAATTATCTATTTATGTAATTGAGAGACTATACGCAGTATTTGTGCATTTATAAACATAAGTGTAAATTCATACATAAATCAAATAAAAATAAATAAAATACATTTAAACACCCATTTGTCAACACCACAAGACTAATTAGGTTAACTGCAAAAAAAGATGGGATTAAATATGGTGAAAATATACACTACCATTTAAAAGTTTGGAATCAGTAAGATTTTTTAAATGTTAACACCACAAGACTAATTAGGTTAACTGCAAAAAAAGATGGGATTAAATATGGTGAGAATATACACTACCATTTAAAAGTTTGGAATCAGTAAGATTTTTTAAATGTTTTTTAAGAAGTCTCTTATGCTCACCATAGCTGCATTTATTTGATGAAAAATACAGTCAAAACTGTGAAATTGTGAAATATTATTACAATTTTAAATAACGGTTTTCTATTTGAATGTAATTGTGTAAAAATGTCATTTATTCCTGGGATCGAAGCTGAATTTTCAGCATCATTACTCCAGTCTTCAGTGTCACATGATCCTTCAGAAATCATTCTAATAATCAGTTCTGATTTGATGCACAAGAAACATTTCTTATTATTTTCAGTGTTGAAAACACATATATATATCATATATATGTGATATATTTTTTCAGGATTCTTTAATGAATAGAAGAATCAAAAGAACATCATAAAAGTGATAATTCACAATACATTATTCAAAAATGACCTTCAGCTTGGAATTTCCTAAGGAGCGTTTCATAGCGCTTGGCCAGCAGGAAGAGAGCAGGGTGTCCTCTCAACTGCAAGCACATGAGACGCAGTGACGAGTGCATGGGAGCGTCCCTCAAATCATCACTGTACTCCTCCAACCACATCTGAAGCACAGTCCACAAGGAGCTATGAGGGAAATAAATCAATAAATATAAATATATACACACGGAATCTGCATTTTCAAAATTGTATTACATGTAGCAACTGTACACATGCAGAGCCACAGTGTTTTTATATACACACACACACACACACACACACACACACATTGACAATTTAATCAAGGTCTACTGTACATAAAAGGTATATCAGACATCCCATTTTCCAAGTATATTTTTACCTGTTAGGGTAATTGGTGCCGTCAAGCGCAGAGACAAGGTTGCCCCTTTTAGAAAAAAAGAAAAAAAAGAAAAAAGTAAAGTTCTTTACAAATACTATTTATATATAAACATTACTAGTACTGTGTGGTGCTTAATTATTTTAAGACTTCTTGTCGTAAAACCTTATTGACAAAACAGTGTAATAAGAGACAGTAGCTATAAATCAAACTACCAAGACACACCTTTACATTTTACATGTTCAAGTATGACTGAAAGACTCAAATAAAACCTTTATTTATTAGTATCTGCATTGTTTTCCAGGAAAAATATCTAAAAGATGAATTTGCTAGAGAAGCAAAACTAATAAATGAATAAAGTGTGATGAATAAAAAGTGCAATAAATAAAAAAAAAATAGTGCAACCAATCAAACAATTAATAAATCAGTGTAATTAGATTTATATGGACACTGCATTCGTCTAATATCTTTCAAACTTTAAAAGTGATGCTTTTAATTTGCAAGATTCAACCAACACCCAGGCTTTCTTACTTGTCTGTCATATTCTGTAATGGTTTAATGAATAGACAAAACCGGTTTTCACAACCCAAGTGTTAAACCAAAAGTGTGAAATTTATCATTCAAAGCTGCCTAATTGAAACCTCAAAGAAGGTTGATGACTATATAAACCCATGAACCTTCAGAGACGACCAGTGGAAACTGAGTTCAAGGAAGTGATCAGTGATGACGTATCTTAATGATGTAGGGAAAAAAACTCAACACACACAAACTACTGATAACCAAATACAGCTGGCCATCACAAACTCACATTTGCATATTAGTGCGCACACATCTAAACACACACCTCTGAAGGAGCATCTCGATGAGTTTGTTGGAGCTGGTGAAGGTGCGATACGTGGACAGCAGTATCCTGCCGTAGTCTTGCTCCTGACAGCAGGGGTCCAGAAGGTGAGAGACCAGCTTGTCCAGCGTGGCCGCTTTTAGCCTGCGTACTTTACATGTTCGGTACTGAACGAAAGCCTCTGTGGGATCGGCTGACAGCTGGACCGGCTCTCTGCGCAGGGTGATCCCAAACACCGCCCCATTTTCGTGCTCCTCACCCCACTCTTGAACAGGCTCCTTTGCCAAAAAAAAAATAAAAAATTACCAATAATCCTCATATTTTTCTAAAAATTAATATACTGTAGTTCACTGAAAAAATACACATTTTCTTATGAGTTTCTATAGGCTATTTACTTATCCACATTGTTCCAAATTTATACTTGGTTGTTTTTGTTTTTTCAAAAGGAGAATTTTTTAAAGAATTGTACTGAGTAGATAAATAATGATAGAATTTTCATTTTCAAGGGAACTATTTATATAAATGAGAGACAATATTAAATTTATGACATCATGAGATATGTGATTAATTATGCCGAAAACATAAAAGAAACGATGCCTGCACAGTTACAACGCCTAAAACATACACTACTGTTCAAAAGTTTAAAAAAACAGACACTACCTTTCAAACAAATATTTTGAAAGAAGTCTCTTCTGCTCACCAAGGCTTCATTTATTTGATCAAAAATACAGTAAAAACAGTAATAGTGTGAAATATTATTATGATTTAAAATAGCTATTTTCTATTTGAATATATTTTAAGATGTAATTTATTCCTGTGATGCATTGTTTGTAAAACAACACTGGTGACCGGCCTGCCAGCTAAAAGCAGCATGGATTTGCAAACCACAGACATGAGGACAAAGTGTCATTAAGACATGCTTCAGCTGCCTGACGAGCAGCTGATGTGACTATAACATTAGGGCAAGTCCACACGAGCACACCTGAGCCATTCTGAGCAAGGATCCCTCCTCCTGCTGAGTATGGGTTATGTGCTCATGGTAAACTACCATTATGAGCTGCTGTGACACTCCAGACTATCAATTACAGTCCATTATTGATGAGTTACAATGATAAACGAGGAGAACTGAAGATGTGAAAACAAGCAAAACAAGAGACTACTGTTCAAATCCAAAGCTTCAAGAGAATGAAACTGTGCTTGAAAACAAGAAAAAGGAATAATAGGTGGTAAAGCATGTTGCTATGCAGTTGCTAGGGTGTTCTGGGTGGTTGCTAGGTGAAGAGTGTATCCCAAAGTGTACCAATGAGTGGTGGATTGCCAGGGCATTGCCATTCAGTGTGCGAGACGTGAATTTAAATTGTATTTATGTACAGAGGTATACAGTGGGTACGGAAAGTATTCAGACCCCCTTAAATTTTTCACTCTTTGTTATATTGCAGCCATTTGCTAAAATCATTTAAGTTAATTTTTTTTCCTCATTAATGTACACACAGCACCCCATATCGACAGAAAAACACAGAATTGTTGACATTTATGCAGATTTATTAAAAAAGAAAATCTGAAATATCACATGGTCCTAAGTATTCAGACCCTTTGCTCAGTATTTAGTAGAAGCACCCTTTGGATCTAATACAGCCATGAGTCTTTTGGGGAAAGATGCAACAAGTTTTTCACACCTGAATTTGGGGATCCTCTGCCATTCCTCCAAGTTGCAGATCCTCTCCAGTTCTGTCAGGTTGGATGGTAAACGTTAAATCACATTTGACACTTTTCTAGTAAGTTTCGTTTGTGTGTGAAGACGCTGCAGGCAGCGGCGCAGCGCAAATCCATGAATGAATGTTCCGAAGTGAAGTAAACTTCAACGGATTTCCCGTGCTCAGGGAGTAGGGAGCAATGAACACTGTGTAGGGACCATGTCAATCGGAACACAGTTCATGCATGGAACTCTGGAATTGAGAACCACTGTTATAAGGGGTTGCTAGGATGTCACCAGGGTGTATCCAAAAGTTTACCAGCATGATGCTGTGGTGTGTTGTGGGTTGCCAAGGTGTTGCTACACAGTTGCTACATTGTTCTAAGTAGTTGCTAGAAAGTTTCTAAAGTGTTCTGGGTGGTTGCTAAGTGAAGAGTGTATCCAAAAGTTTACCAGCATGATGCTGTGGTGTGTTGTGGATTGCCAGAGTGTTGCTAAGCAGTTGCTATATGGTGTCCTAAGTGGTTGCTAGGATGTCGCTAGGATGTTCTGGGTGTTCACCAGCATGATGCTTTTGTGTTGTGGGTTGCCAAGGTGTTGCTATGCAGTTGTTATGGTGTTCTAAGTGGTTACTAGGATGTCGCTAGGGTGTTCTGGGTGGTTGTTAGGTATGTATCCAAAATTCATCAGCATGACACTATGATGTTATGGGTTGCCAAGGTGTTGCTACACAGTTGCTATGGTGTTCTCAGTAATTACTAGGATGTTGCCAGGGTGTTCTGAATAGTTGCTAGGTAAAGAATGTATCAAAAGTTAACCAGCAGGACACTATGGTGTTGTGGGTTGGCAAAGCATTGCTATGCAGCTGCTATGGTGTCCTAAGTTACTAGGATATTGCTAGGGTGTTCTAGGCTACACAGTTGCTAAGTGGTTGCTAGGATGTCACTAGAGTGTTCTGGGTGGCCAGCAAAGTTTAAAACTCTTGTTTTATGGCAATGGCTATTTGAAAAAGCATGTCTACCTCAGCAATTGCTAATAACTACAGCTATTATAACTCACAATCTGAATATAACATGAGGCTTTCCTGATGAAAAAGCAAAATGAAGTGCCTTTTGATTTATTCCAGTGAACAAACACTACAGCTAATGAGAAGCTGTCCACAGCTCAAGAGCAACATCACTTCAGTTCAAAGGACATGCACCTGGGACACAAAACATATCATTATATACACAAAACATTTCATTAAAGCTGCATAATATGACATACACAATGACTCTTTCCCAAAAGTCATTTGAAATCTTTTTAACATTTGTCCCGTTTCCAAAACATTCCCATTCTCAGTGCTCTTTCAGCTCCATTTCTCCTCTAAACAGCAGGTTAATAGTTACTGTAGACACATGCATAACATTTTTCACTCGATCACACAAGTTCATGGGCATTTGCCATCAGATAGCAGGACACAAGAGAAAATGGCTATTATTCAAGGACTAGGAAAAGAATAACGTCTACTTTCTGACACCCAACAAACAGTCCAGGCCATGTCTGTTGTCAGTAAAGCACAGAACTGGCACATACAATTTTTTTCCTCTACACAAAATAAGCTATTCAACAAAAGCTGAACTGGAACTGCTGCTGACTAGGTCATTTACTTTGGCTTAATGTCTGTTGCCCACATTCACCAGGCCAAATCTCACACCAGACAAAACAGAGGCACATGACACACAACGCTGGGCATAAACTGGTGGCTGGCGTTGATTAGCTAGTGGGACAAATGTGATAGAAACAAAATGGAAGACAGGCTTCACGTCAAATGTTAAAATAACGCTATTACCATAATATGTCTTAGACAATATTCTACTCTAGTCTACACACACACATACATCTATATCTATATCTATATCTATATATATATATATATATATATATATATACACACATACATATATATGGCAACTGAGTCCCTCAGTTGTCCTCAATGTGAAAATATGGATATCAAAATCATACAGTCATTGTTGGAAAAGGTTCAAATATGCAAAAGATGCTGGAAACAAAAAAAATTTAAAATAACGCTATTACCATAATATGTCTTAGACAATATTCTACTCTAGTCTACACACACACATACATATATATATATATATATATATATACACACATACATATATATGGCAACTGAGTCCCTCAGTTGTCCTCAATGTGAAAATATGGATATCAAAATCATACAGTCATTGTTGGAAAAGGTTCAAATATGCAAAAGACGCTGGAAACAAAAAAAATTGTGGGACTTGAAGGATTTTTCTGAAGAACTCATGAACAACTTTCACAAAAAAAAAAAAAATAGAGGAAGTTACAATTGGGAAAATAGTAGACAGAAAGGTTAATGTGGTTTTACAGCATTACAAAAAAAACAGACTGACAAAAATTATTCACTTTTGCACTAGATATTCACTTGATACTAGATATTTTGCACAACCCCACTACTAGAAAAAAACATATTTGGACTTTTAATTCTAACCCTAGCTGTTACTGATATATAGCTTTTGTGACAACTTGCCCCGACTAGCTATGATTTATGACAATGTAGTTGAACACAGTAACTTCAAGCCCCTCTCCCTGACCCACATTGAACGGCCTCGTCTGTCAGCACTGATGTATATCTGTCAGGTGCTGGGACAGCACATTTTCTGAACACGATCTCTTACTCCATTTAAAGAGCATTCAGGCCACAGCAATACACTGCATTCAACACATACAACTCAGTTCACAACACACTTACGTTTTGCGCAACTATAAAGTAACCTACGTGTTATTCAATAATAGGAATAAGAAATAAATAACCCATTGTCTTACCATTGTCAACTCCCTTTTTCCCATTTCTACGAGGATGCTTTTATCATGTAATCCTTCCCATCTTCATAAATAACCGGAAAAATGTTGCTTTTTAGAAAATAAAAGCATTTCGCTAGAAAATAATCATGTATCTTGAGGATTGCATGTAACATTTAAGTTATCAGGCCATTTATGACATCTTACAGTTGCATATAAAACTTTTGAATAATAAACGATGATCGTAGATATAAAAATAAACTATTATTAGCTTATATATTCCCTATACACTATCAGAGACGCCTGTAAACGCGCATCATGGTAGAATATCTTTGCTTTGAGGCAGACTATCGCACTAATGTGTCGTTATAAATAAAGTGGGAGGGGTTAAAGGAGGAAGCATCTCACCATCTACACTGTAAGCGACACCACAGAACTTAAACTTTGATATTCAACACTGTGCAAAGCAATATGCGAATTATTTACTGAAATTTGCGAGGCGCTGTCAGCTAAGCGTATCTAACTATCTTAAAGGGGTCATATGATGTTGCTAAAAAGAACAGTATTTTGTGTATTTGGTGTAATGAAATGTGTTTATGCGGTTTAAGGTTCAAAAAACACATTATTTTCCACATACTGTACATTATTGTTTCTCCTCTATGCCCCGCCTTTCTGAAACGCATAGATTTCTACAAAACTCATCGGTCTTAAAGCGAGGTGTGCTCTGATTGGCCAGCTATCCAGTGCGTTGTGATTGGCCGAATACCTCAAGCGTGTGACGGAAATGTTACGCCCCTTACCAACCTGTGACGCTCTGTCCGGCCGGAGCGATGAGACAAAAACATTAAAACCCATTATAAACGAGGCATTTGTTGCATCCAGTGGGGACATAATTATGGATTATAATGCCTTATACTGTCTTTTTACGCGTTGCATTGCATCTCGCCGCGTAAACATAAAACCATGTCTGCATTTGTGACCGGAGAAATGACAAACAACAAGCCCTACTCTACACTGCTCAAAACTCACGTTTGAATCATCAGTGGCAAATTCTTTAAATATATATTTTTTTAAAACGTACTTACAGTCTGTGAGTCAGAACAGCCACTTTCACAACGAAACACACAGCGCCTTCACGCCATGGCGGCGGCGGCAACAACAATACTACAGCGAGAATAAAAGTTACTTTCTTTGCGTGAACATTTGGGCGGCGTTATGCAAATCTTCCCACATCGTGATGTAGATATGTGGGGACGTGTTAGAACGAGGCGTTTTAGGTAGGTGTGGCTGACTCTGAAATTTTATAAAGAACATCTTTTTGAATTTGAGATGTTAGTCTTTGCAACTTTACAGATCTTCTTTATGCACCAAGAGCTTGCAACACTCCAAAGAGAAAAATTTTAATCAGATGACCTCTTTTAAATATAATTTAAAGAAAACACAAAGGTTGTGTTTGTACATCTATAAATGTAAAATGAAGTGACAAATAGCCTCACTTTCATAGAGTTTGTCGGCGTACCGTCTCGTACTGATCTAAAGGGGCTCGATCAGGTATAACAATAATTACTTTTTTTTTTTATGAATGAGGTTTTTCCTAGAGTAACTTTTTTGACCTAAACAAAACGTGCATTCATGAAAAGGTAACTTTTTTTAAAATAATAAAAATGAATGAATATTATACCACTACATGTGCCATTTTTTCAATATTGCAAGCCATTTAATTAGACTTTTAATGTGAACATAACATTGCCTATATGTAGCGTATACTTACATATCTATAAATATAGATGTATAGATGTATAGACAATGTTTCAATACAAAACCAGTTATATAAAATATAAATTTTTGGGGAAAAAAATATTGAACTCTAATACTCTAATAATATATATATAT
>NW_015506042.1:508004-548060 GCF_001515645.1 Sinocyclocheilus grahami | reverse complement strand
ACCCATTATAAACGAGGCATTTGTTGCATCCAGTGGGGACATAATTATGGATTATAATGACTTATACTGTCTTTTTACGCGTTGCATTGCATCTCGCCGCGTAAACATAAATCCATGTCTGCATTTGTGATCGGAGAAATGACAAACAACAAGCCCTACTCTACACTGCTCAAAACTCACGTTTGAATCATCAGTGGCAAATTCTTTAAATATATATTTTTTAAAAACGTACTTACAGTCTGTGAGTCAGAACAGCCACTTTCACAACGAAACACACAGCGCCTTCACGCCATGGCGGCGGCGGCAACAACAATACTACAGCGAGAATAAAAGTTACTTTCTTTGCGTGAACATTTGGGCGGCGTTATGCAAAAAACGTACTTACAGTCTGTGAGTCAGAACAGCCACTTTCACAACGAAACACACAGCGCCTTCACGGCATGGCGGCGGCGGCAACAACAATACTACAGTGAGAATAAAAGTTACTTTCTTTGCGTGAACATTTGGGCGGCGTTATGCAAATCTTCCCACATCGTGATGTAGATATGTGGGGACGTGTTAGAACGAGGCGTTTTAGGTAGGTGTGGCTGACTCTGAAATTTTATAAAGAACATCTTTTTGAATTTGAGATGTTAGTCTTTGCAACTTTACAGATCTTCTTTATGCACCAAGAGCTTGTAACACTCCAAAGAGAAAAATTTTAATCAGATGACCTCTTTTAAATATAATTTAAAGAAAACACAAAGGTTGTGTTTGTACATCTATAAATGTAAAATGAAGTGACAAATAGCCTCACTTTCATAGAGTTTGTCGGCGTACCGTCTCGTACTGATCTAAAGGGGCTCGATCAGGTATAACAATAATTACTTTTTTTTTTTATGAATGAGGTTTTTCCTAGAGTAACTTTTTTGACCTAAACAAAACGTGCATTCATGAAAAGGTAACTTTTTTTAAAATAATAAAAATGAATGAATATTATACCACTACATGTGCCATTTTTTCAATATTGCAAGCCATTTAATTAGACTTTTAATGTGAACATAACATTGCCTATATGTAGCGTATACTTACATATCTATAAATATAGATGTATATAGAAAATGACAATGTTTCAATACAAAACCAGTTATATAAAATATAAATTTTTGGGGAAAAAAATATTGAACTCTAATATTCGATATATATATATATATTCGATATATAGCACATACATACGTGTGTGTATATACATGTATATATTTTTTTAAACTAATATTGAATTCTATTATGGCATTGACAGCAGCTACTGATGCATTTATGAAATGCATCAGTAGTTGCTGTAATGCTATATTAAGAGTTCAATAAATTTATATCAAATTTAAATTTATATATAAAATGTATACTTCATAATACACTTTTTTACTTTGTTTAACAATCATATTATGAAGGCTCTGACAGCCAATCTTATATTTAAAATATTACTTCTATATCCTCATAAAGGGCTGGAGATGAAGTGCCTGAGGGAAGGGCTTTTCTGGTTGGTGCACAAAAGAGGCCAAGAGCTCAGCGTGTGTCTCGTGGGACTGGTGTGATGTAGTTACTGTCGTCACTGCCGATCATCTGATCTAGCCGCTAAACTTGCCAAATAATGTTTTGCACACTGGTAGAGACGTGTGCTTCATTATACTATGAGGGCAGGTGGAATTTTCCAATCTCGAATTCTGTTTTATTGCATAAGCAAAATGAAGTGAGATGAAACAAACAGTAATTAGGACACGGCTGGTGTGTGAAAATGATAGGACAAGCTAAGGCCACAAAACCTAACCTAATATTATGTCATTTTTGCAGAGCACACAATAACACCTACATTCTGTGTTAATAAACAATAACTTGAAACCTGAGCTCTGGATTTAACTCCCAAAGTGCATATGAGCTCTATAAAACTGGGTTTCGCTGTAACAGGAAGACATCAGCCCCTGGAGATGTGGGTATCATGGTCACTATGGGAGCTGTGCTTCTGTATTGTTGAGGGAGTTCAGGCACTTTGAAAACAGTGTTACACAAGACAATGTGTTTGAATAGCATGGTTATTTGTAGCACAACAGAACTTCCCTATGGGAGTGGGATTTTGTATTTTAATACTTTCCTAATATTCTAGAATATCAGAAAACTTTTTTTTTTTAATTTCCTGGTTAGAATGACAAAGGACATAATAATAACACCCCGATAAGAGTTCAAGACATCTTTCAACATTTAAAATATGGGGAACAACATGATTTTGCCTTTTAGTACTTATTACCGTTTTTACAATGGGAAAAACATTAGAGAATATTTTCATTTTCTGGTTAGATAGACAAGCTATAACTATAACAATTCCATAAGAGTTCAAGAGATCTTACAAACTTTAAACTACAGTGAATTTGAGTAAATTTAGCTCCGTTCACCCTATATTGAAATTTCTCCACAATTAATAAGTTAATAATATTGTTGTTGACATATGAATTGAAACTCTTTGACAAAGTAAACAATTAGAAGAAATTGTTTACTGCAGTTTGAACCAGCATATGAAGCAAGTTTAAACAATATAAAGTGAGAAAAAGTGAAAAATTGAAACTATACCACCGGAGATGTATGTGCTAAACTTGAAGGAATAGTTCACCCAAATGTGAAAACATGCTGAAAATGTGCTCACCCTCAGGCCATCCTAGATGTAGAGGAGTTTGTTTCTTCATCAGAACAGATTTGGAGAAATGTAGCATTCCATCACTTGCTCACCACTTGATCCTCTGCAGTGAATGGGTGCCGTCAGAATGAGCGTCCAAACAGCTGATAAAAACATTGGGTGAACTATTCCTATAAAGGCTGTGTTTGAATGATATGTCACCATATATTTAAACTACTGTATGATTTTTTTTTTGAATCAGTACTTGTCAATAATTAGGCAAAATGTCTTGAAAATGGAAAACAAGACCTCCAGAGAAGTATATAGATGTCATGAAATGGTTTTACATTATTTTAGCACTGATGACACATGAAAAATGCTAAAATAAAATATTTCTCCATACTATCACCAAGAGAAAACTCATCTTTAACACATACTTGATTTAAAGTGAGTAAAAAGACTGCTCTAGATAAGAGCTCCTGCAAAAATAGATGGACTTCTGTATATTTGGTCAACAGCGCCACCTTGTGGGTGACTGAAAATTTGATAGTTATATAATTAGCCGCTCTAGGCAAGTAACTATTAGAAGTGTAGTAAACTGTAAAATTATTTGCGCAACAAACCAGTGTGTTTAGGAATACGATAATAAACTAAAATAATATTATAAGACCAGTTATTAATACCAGTTTGCAATATCTTGTAATAAATTGTAATATAGACACATGCATTTTCTGTAAAGCTGCTTTGAAACAATGTGTATCGTGAAAAGCGGTATACAAATCAATTTGAATTGAATATCAAGAAGCATAACGGGCTGTTTTTGATCAGTTAAATGAACTGTAAACAGATGACACCGGAAGTCTCGCACATCCAATTAGCAAATGGCTGCTATAGCTATTGGGTAAAAAATTGCTACTTGCTAAAATAAGCATTTAATGTAAAACAATGTTTTTATATTTAAAAGTGAAACTTATTGATCACTGATCTCGGTCTCTCTCACACACAAACCTTTAGGCCTACACCAATTTAAAGTCTGATAAACAGATTTTACCCGAGTATTGTAGAAAATTCTTTATTTATCATGTATTGAGGCGTACCAACGTGTAACAAAACACTTAAAACACTGAATAAAGTCAAGAACACGGTTATAGTCAAGAAGTCTGAATCGCTTTACCTACATACAGGCACTTCTTCTTCTTCCGTCTAGGCCCAAACATTTCAATTATTCTTTAAAGTATTCATTAAAACATTTGGCAGTTATTGCAAAAGCTTTTTAGACATTAAATATAGAAATTCATTCTAAATAAACTTTATGCATATGGCTGAGATACTGAGGTCAATCACTTTGATGTGTTTCATAATTCACATGATTGTCTGGTTCTCTAAGGCACGATAAACACGGCAATGAAAACGATTTCTCAAGCGCTGCCGAGGCACATACATATAACCCTGACCATCAGTGAGGACTAGTTGGCCTGGTTCTTCTTCTTCAAAACATTGAGAAGGTTTTCAGACATCAGATAGGGTCGTTCTGGGCTGCCATCGTTCCTCTCCAGGTCCTCCACTGTGATAAATGAATGTGAGAAAAGATGTTGAAGAACAAACGAGCCACGGTTTACCTTTAGCTAGCACACAGGAGGAAAGGAAAGTGCCATGCCTGCCTTCATCAAACACACAACGTAGACAGACCTAAATAACAAATGCAACTTCTTGCATAATATTTATTAAAGATTAAATAAAAAATACTGACATGTTAAGTAGCAAAGCACCCAAAAGACAAAGTTAAAGGCTTCTCGAGAAGGCAACAAGGTGCTTTTCCAAAGCAGGTTGCAAATTGCTACCAAAAACAGTAGACAACCTTAAAGTGCATTAAAAAGTTATGGCATACAATCTGGAAGAAATGCAGCAATATCATTAGCTGTAGGGCACTTAAAAAAAAATTTAAGAGTAACATTATATATGTTTGTCCATCATAGAATAAAACAGAAAAAACAAAAAGGACAAAATGCATTATTCATCTGACAGCACAGACAAGCAAAACATTGAATCAGAAACTTCATGTAAAACAGCCAAGTGATGTATAAAAATAAGTCTGGTAAAGTAACAAGTCTGACAGTTGTTGTCTTAAAGCTGTGCTGCTGAGCAGAAGAACAGATGCAAAGCAGAAGACACTCACTTAAAGGGTTAGTTCACCCAAAAATGCAAATTAGCTTGTGTTTTACTCCCCCTCGCGGCATCCTACACTCTTAAAAATAAAGGTACTTCACAATGCCATAGAAGAACCTTTTTGTCTAAATGGTTCCATAAAGAACCTTTAACATCTGAAGAACCTTTCTGTTTCACAAAAGCTTCTTTGTGGCGAAAGAAGGTTCTTCAGATTACAAAAATGTAAGAAAGAGGTGGTTCTTTAAAGAACCTTTGACTGAATGGTTCTTTGTGGAACCAAAAATGCTTCTTCTATGGCATCGCTTAAAGAACCTTTTGAAGCACCTTTATTTTTAAGAGTGTAGATGTACATGACTTTCTTCTTTCAGACGAATCCAGTCGGAGTTATATTAAAAATTGTCCTGGCTATTCCAAGCTCTATCATTGCAGTCAGCGGGTGTTGCAGTTGAACGGTCCACAGGTCGTCAAATAAAGCGCATGCATTCATAATACAACGTGCCTCACACGGCTCCGGGGGGTGAATAAAGGCCTTCTGTAGTGAATGCATGCGTTTTTGTAAGAAAAATATCCATATTTCAAACGTAATAAACACTTTTCTCTCACTTCCGGTATCTGTCATACGCAGAAGCTGTTCCGGCGGAAAGAAAAAGTCATATACACCTAGGAAGCCTCGAGGGCGAGTAAAACACAAGCTAATTTGCATTTTTGGGTGAACTAACCCAAAATGAAACATGAACATGAAATCAACACTGACCTTATTTGCTTTCTTAACACACATTCATATTGTGCATAACTGCAACGGTCAAAGACACTTTTCATCAGCCAAGTTGTATTATTGTTTTAATAGTAACACTTTACAATAACGTCTCAGTTAAAAAATTTGCTAACAAACTAACAATTACATACATTTGTTAGAGTATTTATTGACCTTTGTTGAAATTAGTTAACAAAAATACAACTGTTCATTGTTAGTTTATATTAACAAATTAAACTTGATTTTAATAATCAGTATTAGTTACTGTTGAAACTAACATTAAGATTAACAAATGGAACCTTATCGTAAAGTGTTACCGTTTTTATGATTTAATATCCTGTTTCGCTTTGAGAAACTTCACATTATTAAAAAATGGCTTGTGAAAGCATTATCATGTTATTCTCAAGATAATTTTCCCTAACAGTCCTTTTATTTCCTTAAAATACAACTATTGAATGACAGACAGCTGAATGATTATTTAATAACTGTAGGTATGACTGAACCTTGTGACCATTCAGTCTCTAAATGTACTAAATGAGGTTACATTACCACACATAATTACACATTCTAGGTCACTTTCATCAGTTTTCCATTGTTTTGTCGAGAGCCGCCAACTGCATCGCCATGTCACGTGAAGTAGGGGTCTGAGCCGCATCCGTGTCCTTCATCAGGATGTCATGCAGCTCTGTGGTCATGTAATACGGTCGCGTTGCAGAGCCATCATTACGCTCAAGGTCTTCACCTTTTTGTGGTGTTAGTGGGTTTAGTGACGGGAGGATGTCAGAGGGAATGAGCAAGGAATTGTGTAGGTATGATAAAAGTGAAATTAAGTTTGTGAGGAACAGATGTTGAATATGAAGGTGTTGAATAGAAAACCCAAGAGATAGGGGAGGGGAGAGGGAACAGCCATAAAAGAAGAAAGAGAAAAAAAGAATCAGGTTATTATGAGATGAAAGACAGAAAAGCATATCAGTCCCACTGAAATGACACCCCTTAGTTAAGCAGGTACCACAGACAGATTAGAAACACCTCATACCAGAATATATAACTGAAACAGTGTAAATTCTCAGTCTAACGTGCCATCAGAGGTTTAAACCCATCTACATGCACTGCCATGCACAATGAAGAGTCAGTCGCTCATTAGTGACACAATGCTTCATCCAAATAGATTACATTTTCCCTAAATGCAGAATTATACCATTTTCTAAAGGATCAAAAATTACGATTTGATTTGATTTTCTACCTTCCGGAGTGGAGCTTGATGGCTTGATATTTATACTCATACTACCGGTTTCTGGAGTGAAAACACTTATTAATGCCAAGTACTCACAGAAGCAGAGGAAGAGTGTGTCCACACACATGGCGTAAACGCTGAAAAACCCATGTGCAATGAGGTAGGAGCCCACCAACACAGTCTGGAGAAGAAGAAAAAAACCGCAAACAGATTTTTCAGACAGACAGCTGCAGCTTTTATTTAATTGTCTATAAATCCAGGCTAAATACAGGTAGCATACATGCATGCATTACCGTTTAAAGGTGTGGGTTTTTATTTTAAAGTGACAGATTTATTCAACAGGGATGTATTGATAAAAGACAGCAAAGACAAAATATTACAAAAGATTTCTATTTCAAATACATGTTTTTCCAAACTTTGCTCAAAGAATTCTGAACAGCAATCAGAACAGGATCATGTGACACTGAAGACTGGAGTAATGATGCTGAAAATTCAGCTTTGCATCACAGGAATAAATTACATTATAAAATATATTCAAATAGTTATTTTAAATTGTAATAATATTTCACAATATTACTGTATTTTTGATCAAATAAATACAGTCTTGGTGAACATAAGAGACTTCTTTTAAAAACAAATCTTACTGGCCTTGTGTTACACTTATGTTCTGTTTCGATCATGATTTCATTGCGTTTTGGTTCCGTCTTCCTTGTTTTGTCTTTTGACCTAGTTTCTCTGTTTAATTACTAATTTCGTTCACCTGTTGTTTAGTGAATTATCTCATTTGCTTCAGTGTATTTAAGCCCTTCAGTTACGCGAGTTCATTGTCTGGTATTGTTTGTGTTTCTTCTCATTTGGAGTCACTTTGTCTAATAAATAAAGTTTTTTTTAATTACTTCATCCACCTTCCTCATACTTGGACTAAACGTGACACCCTGAACTCTGATCACTGGCTGAGCCAATGTTGTCTTTATTTCTGACATGCCCATTATTTGGACATTACAAATTAGACGGGTGAGTTAATAAAATACAACACTGTTAATTAAAATTTTTATTTTAATTATTTATAGTCTCAATCGATCACTCACCAAAATAGGAACCCAGTAGTAATGGAGGCTGGGAGCGGCGCCCTTAAACGCATCCGTATGTCCTGAGAAGAAGAAGAAAGCGAAGATCCCTGGGGGAAAAAAAAGAGGGAGTGAGAAAAGCCACTATGTATTCCATCAAAATATAATCTAACAAAATAAAGTTGTATCATTTATTAACTTTGTCAGTAGTAATTAAATCGGTGTTCTATAACCATTATTTCATTCTCTCTCTGGTTAAAAAAAAAAAAAAAAAAAAACTTACCCACAAGTCCAACAATGAGGAGTTTTCCAAGGAATAAGATGAAATCGGTGACCTTATCCAAGACTACCACCCTGTGATGAGTGAAAACATCTGTGAAACATTCTTCAAATTCAGCCAGCCAACATCAGCTTACGGCCTAGAGAGTGCCTCACTTTCTGCACCCTGCCTTGTGAACTATTTTTAAATTGTTGGTCTATATGTAAATGCATGCACTGCTTTGCTGTTATCAGCATCACATTTCATTGTTTGTTAGTGTTTCACAACATCAGCTTTAAGATGACACCTACCTAATTACATTTCTCATGAGGAGGAAGAAGGCATCACGTGCTGATCGGCAGAAGTTTTTTCCATATATGGCCACCTGTGGCAGAAAATACACTTAAGATTGCATATAGAGATGCTAATAAGACCATATATATAGTCAAGAGTGTAGGCATCAGGAAAAAATGAGATTGCCTCCTTTTTGACACTTTAGTGTATGGGTGCCGTCAGAATGAGAGTCCAAACAGACGATAAAAACAACACAATAATCTACAAGTAATCCACACCACTCCAGTCCATCAGTTAACATCATGTGAAGTGAAACATTGCAGGTCAAGTGTAATATGCACAGATCAATCACAATTTAAAAGTGAAAACAGTTCTAAACAAATATATCGGTTGACATTGATGGGAGAGGATAACCGGTTGGACTTTTTTCCACTAGAAAAAAGCTTTATTATGGATTATAGACTGGTATTTTGGCCAACGGTTTAAACGTTTTGATGGATTTTTTGTTACAAACACACAGCTTTTCGCCTCATAACATGTTAACTGATGGACTGGAGTCATGTTGGATTACTTGTGGATTATTGTGATGTTTTTATCAGCTGCTTTGACTCTCATTCTGACGGCACCCATTTACTGCAGAGGATCCTTTGGTGAGCAAGTGATGTAATGCTACTTTCTCCAAATCTGTTCTGATGACGAAACAAACTCATGGGTGGTCTGAGGGTGAGTAAATATTTAGCAAATTTTATTTTTTTTGGTGAACTATTCCTTTAAGTTGTAAAGAGAGAACACGCACCATAATGTAGGTGTTCCTGTTCATGAACTTAATGAACTTCTCCAGGCACCAGAAGCAGCATTTCAAACAGCACAACAAGAACTTGGCAAATTTATTCTCTGCTCCTACGGGATCAAAAGAAAGCAAAAGAGTTCACACACACAAGTTCACAAACAGATTATTGTGAAGAGTGTGGGATATGGCAGTGGATAACAGTAGGGGCATCATCTCAAAACTGCAGGGTCTCTAATCACCCTAAATATAATAAAGACCAGCTGAAATGTATATTAACCAACTTATTACATGACTACTTATAAATAAAAGGACATGAATTATTGATCCGAGTTGACGCCATTTTATAATGTGAGAAGAAATAGGCTGCAGAGTAATCCGAGAGACATGAAACTAGCATAACTGTGTAGGAAAAGGCTTTAATTTATATGCTTTAACGGTCACTGTATGTGCACATATTTCATAATATATTGCAATGATTATCCAATTAGATCAATTTTCCCAGTGGGTCAAATAATAACTGACTGTAAATGTTTTTCTCTTACCCTTGAGTTTGTGGTCAATATACTCCAGCAGAACCCTGATAATCTGGACGATGGCGAGGATGAGAGAACCAAACGCCAGAGAGCCTGTGTGATATCTGTGTGTGTACAAAATGCATTAAATATATCAACTAAATCATCCTTAAGACCCTTTGCTAACATGCATAATTGCATATATCTTTATCTAAAGCCAGACCTGAGGGATCTGCCCAGAGAGGCACACAGCGGGAAAGCGGGCATGTCATTGGGTTTATTAGGAGCCCAGTAGTAGGATGCAAACGCTCCTGCCAGAGTCATCTGACCCAGAGCAGTGACAAAGTTTGCACACCAGAAGAACAGGAAGACATTGTAGAATTGAAGGAAGATCAGGTATTTGTGATATGGCGTTTCCCCACCATAGAAAGCAAACAGGCACTCAGAACGCGGACAGTCTCTCTTCATATTAGAAAGAGTGAAGTTCTGGAAAAATCAGAGAAATGAGAAACAGGGATCATTCACTTTGGGACTGTACTACATATTCACAGTAAAAAAAAATGTGTATAATGTGTCTAATGTTATGTAATGTATAATGTGTATAATACGCAGTGTAATATTTTGGCACTATGATTATGCATGAATACCTCAGGGATGCAGGTTTCTCTTGCATGTGGACAAACGGTCTCATTGAAAACCTTATAAACAGGTTCACTGGATGTAGAGAGGAAACTGAGCAGAGTGATTAAGGACTAATACCGGTGTGATCGTGACAAATATATTAAACACCTTTTATACACAATTCTGTATTGAGAGAACCGTTTGGGATATTAGATTGCCATATACATCTATTAGGGCCGAGTTGCTGGGAATTATAGCATTCCATATAGCAAAAAAATGATGCTAATATTATATGTACAGTGGGGCAAAAAAGTATTTAGTCAGCCACCAATTGTGCAAGTTCTCCCACTTAAAAAGATGAGAGAGGCCTGTAATTTTCATCATAGGTATACCTCAACTATGAGAGACAAAATGAGAAAAAAAAATCCAGAAAATCACACTCCACCGACAGTCATTCAAAAGTATCCGTGTATTCAGATTTAATATTTTATTTATTTATCTACATTTTTTTCATTTTGTAGTTCAAAATTATATATTCATTTAATTTAATTCAGTTTTAGATGTATTGACTGACGATCATTCAAAAGTATCTGCGTATTCATATTTACATAAATGTATAAAAAACATTTTTTTATTTAATTTAATTTTTTTTATCTTTTTCTGGAGGCTCCTAAAATCATATATTGGACTTACATTTGTTTGTTTTGGTGAGTGACTCAGGAGGTGACCTTTGACCTTCCATTAGAGCGATTTTAATTAAGATTAAGTGAGTGACTGTAAGATGTAGGTTCCTGTATAAAAGTGCCAACATTGATTAATGTTTCCACTTGAGTCAAGGATACACTGCAGTGACGCCCCAGTACGCGATGACTATGGTCAGGAGGAAGAAAGTAAAAATAGGGTAGAACAGCGAAGACATCACATAACCGACGGCCCTGAAAAAGGACAAAGAAAACAGCGCTGAGGATAAACAAGACTTGTAGGTAAAATATCTTTAAACTTTAATAGTAGGCAGAATGCCCATAACAAGATGTTATTATTGTGGAATGTCTTTACTAATGTTTCATATAGATTCCCAAAAACGCAAACCTGCTGGCCTCCTTCATGAGTTCAACAGCGATCCGAATTCGGTTTCTGAGGAAGATGAGGACAATGATGATGATGACTTCCAAAATAGCCAAGATGATGACTGCAGAGAGGAACAGGAGTTACTTTCACATTTAAAACTGCTAAATCCACAGCAAAACTACTTGACTTTTCTTAGAGGAGTTGTGAGAGAAAGAAAGACTAGCCACAGCAAAATAGTAATAAACTGACAACTAAATTGTCTGCATAAGTTTGCCCATGCAGCCATTATGCTAAGGGTGTTGTAGATGACTTTTAGTGTGTTGCTATGCATTTGCTAGCGTGCTCGAGATGGCTGCTTCTTGGCCCTAATTAAAAGACAATATTATGATAATGGCTCAGGTTCCTCCTTCAGTTTTGTGGTACGAATTACAGGCTGTAATTCAATATTTAAGGTCTTTTTGATGGTTTCTAACCCCAAATATGAGCAATAGTAACAGCATGGCTACTCACTGAAGGCCAGCCAGGTCTGTCTGATGTGCAGGTATACAGAGAAATCAGGCTGGAAGCCCAGCTGCTGTAGCGTGATATTAGCACCAGGTGTGTCCTTCAGATTTACATACTTTATGCTGCAGTGAACAATACCTGTGTAAGGAACAAATGATTGAGAGTTTAACAGATATACAGGACTAGATTAATGTATTGAAGAATATAATCCATGCCATACCATAGGCAAAGACAGCGATGACCATGACGATCATGACCCAGACCATGATTCCAGCCAGATAACGCAGAAGAACGATGAAGATCAGACTCACCACCACAGCAATCAGCAAACAACTGCATGAAGAAACAGATTAATGTCGGTTTCACACCGCAGGCTTGAGCTTCAAATCAGCTTTGAGTCAGCGTAACTCCATTGTCACTGCAGCTGCAGACTTGCAAGAGTATTCACACTGGAAGCATCTGTACTGCGTCACAGCAGCGGCTCCAACGCTACTGTACATATTTCTTTACCAAGACAACTATAAATTTGGTTTTAGAAGTTGGTCAGTTATAAACTTGAAAGTTTGGGGATTCACATGTAAATGGTAAACAAAAACAGCTCCGATCATGTCGTTTCAGTCATGCTTCGATATAGAGCGTGCTGTTTTTTTTTATAAAACACCATACTTTAACCCAAACTGAATAATTAAAAACAATGGGTTTAAATGGGTAAATCTTCTATACATATTTTTTATTCTTAATGGTCTTTTCTGACATACTCCAATTCTTGTTAAAACCCACTAGACATGCTTATTCTGTGCATTTTTAGCACTTTTTGTGTGAAATCATATTAATTTTGTCCATCAAAAGTGTGCTGCCACTTAATTGAGCATGAGCGGCGCACCAAAAATAGACTCCAAAACGCTGAAAAAAAATGTGCTGCTCGCGCTTGCGGTGTGAAACCTGCCTAACACTTGGTCACAGCAGGAAAGACAAACCAGTGTTATTACTGTTGACTAAAACTATTACAAACATTCTTTAAAAAACATTCATTGAAATAAAATAACGGTTAACTGACAAACAGGATTTAAATTTTATTTTTACATAAAACTGACTATATATACACATATATTTAACATGTACACAATTTTTTTTATTATAAAAAAAAACTGTTATATTATACAAGTAACCACTTTAAGTAGTAAACTATACTGAACTAATATCAAATTTATATCATAAAAATTATATCAGGTTTATATCATTTCTAATTTTCATTTAGCTTAAGTTGAAATTCTAAAATTAAAACGGAGAATGCCTAAATTAAAACTGAAATAAATATTATTATTATATTATCATCATCATCAACTAAACAGAAATATATAAAAAGTTAAAACTAAAACAAGACAAAAATATACAACAAAATTACTAAAAACGTATAAAAAATTAAATATGAAATAAATCATATGAATCAAAAATATTAATTATATTAAAATAACACTGATCCAAACATTGCCACTAAATATTTTATTGAAAGATAGGATATATATTTATATTGACTAATATAAAAAATACTTTTTTATATATATATAAAAAAAAAATCTTACATTAAAACTTACATTAGGATCCAGTACCAAGACTTTGTGTAATCCTCAAAGATCTTCATTGCAACTTGACGACCCTCCATGACTATTGTTGCGTTCCTTTGATTGTCAAAACAAATATGAATTAATAATAAATAGCCCCTTGAATTGCACTGCAATTGCAGCAGTGGCATATAAATGAGTGATTTTCTTGCATATGCATGTTTGAGTATTTGACTAGTATAAATATGTTTACTTCATTCCAGCCACCAGGTCTTTTGCATCTCTTATTTTGTCTCCATCATTAAAGGTTTCTTGATCGCCCACTGTGATGACTTCACCCTTTTTGCCCAGAGATGGAAAACATCGCTGCAAAACTGAGAGAGAGAGAGAGAGAGAGAGAGAGAGAGAGAGAGAGAGAGAAAATAGGATTAAGAAACAGAATCATGAAAAATTAGTAATAATGTCCCATACAGTAAATATCGCATTAATAAAAACAAAAGCTTTACATGGTTTGCTGGAAATCAGATATGCAGGGCACAGTTTTTCTTGCAAAATTTGCGGCACTGACTTTAAAGGGAGACAGAATTGATCGGTTATTAGACATTTGCAAAAATATTAACTGAAAATTTAACCAACAGCCAAAAAAGATTTGTTAAAAACTAACTTACCTTCGTCCCTGGGTCTGCTCTGCAATAGCTTTTGTAATATCCCCAGTCTTCGGACTCAATTTTCCCAACGGCGGTAACCAGAGTCATAGTGCGATCAGGACATTTTTCTACACACACCTCCACACAGAAAGAAAACAAACTTCAAGATAGAACAGGTTTGACTCTTAAAAACAAAAAGCAAAAGTCTATAATATATAAGCTTATTTTTTGCATGCACTTATTTACTGAAACATGAGACATCAATGCTAAAAGAAAGCAAGACTTCATAATGGATTACTAGCATACTGCACATACAGTGCCAATTATTTTAAAATAGTATGTGAAACAATCAGTAGTATGTAACAACTCAAAACGTTGCATCATTAATTTGACAAATGCTGTTCATTTATCACCAAGAAAATAGTTAATAATCAATACATAAATACATAATGCATAAAAACAATGATTGCCTTATTTATAAGCTGTTTTGAATGAAAGTGTCTGCTAAAGAAATCATGTAAATAAATACAAATGTTAATGAAAGATAAGTTGAGCACATTGCATCGTGGGATACATTATTCCCCACAGTGCACTCGGGTTGTATACTGCGCATGCAAGCACATAATAGTAGAGAAACTTCATATACTATGAACAGAATTCTGCTATACGAGTAGTACAGTAGTATGCTAATCCACAGACAGAAAAAGGTGGACAGGACACAAACCTGAGGTGTGGGACACTGGAACTCTAAGAGGACCATGGGACTGGCACACTTCATCATGTTAAAGTAGAACAACAAGGGCTTCTTCCTGTTTCACACATCATAAAAACAGATTCTCAATTCATTGAGGCTTATACTGATTCATTTCAATTCAAAATATTCACAGATTCATCAAGCATTCCTAGAAGTCCTTGCAACAATTGTCATTATTATTATTGTTTTTTTCTTTTTTTAAACTGTCCATCTTCCGGTTTGTTGAAGTTCAACTCAGAAAGGCATACGTCATATCATAAGGTAGGCATAACGTAAAATATGGTATTTTAATTAACATGGTATACTGTGCATTTGTGGTCTGCTCTCCTGATTTAATTTACTATACATGTCCTGTGAATAATTCACTGGAATGCACTATGAACCTCTCGTTTTTCTCCCCAAATCCTCACCTCTCTTTCCAGGATTGTTTTCACATGGACGTTTTAAATGAAATGGTCTCTCCTTTTCACTTCTATTTCCTATTAACAGTGATTACTTGAATGTTTCTAATGCAGGTAAATAAAATGTTTGTTATCTGTCAAAATGACAGAAATCACTTTGAAATAGTATCACTCATTGTTCTAGTTAATGAGCATTTTCGATTAAGGCAAAGTATATTACATAACACAGACATATATTACTACAGTGATATTTAACACGTCTTCTTTCGGGTCTGGGTAATATGTTAATGCTTTTACACTTTTAAAATTCCTTTTAATGTTTCGATGGTTTAAGGGTGAGTAGATGTCAGTTCATTGTACCTGGTTTTGCATTCATAAAGCGAACCTTTCGCTGATTATTTACACAGTGTAACAAAAGTTACTCCCATAATTCACTCAAAGCATCATGGGGCGTAGGAAAAAGGTGGGATACTCACATGATTTACAAATGATTGTTACAAAGAATCAGTTCAAAAGACTTCAATTCAGCTATATAATGTCACTAATGATGTCAGAGTAGAGCAACGAATGTCATAATATTCCTACATTTGGTGCAACTTACTCCAGTTGTCCCTGGCCGCAGTACTGTCCCATGCTGTCTGTGGGATAGATTACCTTCCTCGGGTCACCGTGAGTCCAGGCTGACGGATGAAAACAGAAATTATGAGTATTTGACACACACACAGATCAGGACTTCTTGAACCTCTTCAAAAACAGATTTGAATGTCCTTTTTATGAAGCCATTACATTTCCAAAACCATGTCATCATCTCAAAAATGGCTTAGGACAAATATATGTAGGTAAATACTTAGGAGGCTTTCACACTAGCACTTTTGGTGCGCAACCTGGTTCGATTGACGTCCGAGTTCAGTTTGTCTGGATGATGTGAATGCTGTTTTCTGAACTCGGGTGTGAACTCCAGTACGGTTCGCTTCTGATATAAACGCAATCGTCCTAAATCACGGCAGTGAACCGCTATCAATGATGTATGAATTGGTCAAACTGTGTATTTATGAGTTTACTAGCAGAGAGATTTTATTTCTCATTTTTTGCTCGCAGAAATCGACTCCCGCATTCTTTTGAACCTTTGCATTACAGTCTTGACAAACAGACGCAGCAATCAAAATTGTCAAAATCTGAAGTACAACAATAAAAGCGAGCAAGCATCCATTCATTTTGACGTCTTCTGCTTAGCCGTTAACCTAGTAACAGGGGTAAACAGCTGCCACTCTGATGACGCAAACATACCGTGGTTCGGAACCAATAAAACACATTATGAACACAAACTAAGAAGGGGGAAGCAATTGAACTCAGCTTCAGACCAGTCAATCGAACCAAGTGTGAAAGCATCCTTAGAGAAAAAACATTTTTACTGCGTATTAGTGGTTACACTCAACATTTTGAATATATTTGGTTGTTTTGTTTAAATGATGGTTCTTCGGGGGGGGAAAAATCACCTTTTTAAAGTCATATCAGAGCAAATACAGATTATGAAATACTTTGAATCTCAGCAAAATACTGAAATCTAATTTTTTAAGCTATATTGCCCAGCACTAGCAAACACACACAAACAGCCATGCACTCTTCATCACACACAGACCAATAAACAACACTACCATGTAAAAATGTAAAGGGTCATCGTTACACAGTACCAAATCCATCTTTTACACTACTGCAGACTGACTTACCCAGTATTCCCACTGCAACGTAGCCCACTATGGCCACGATGAAGAAGATACAGCAAACAATGTCTGTGCATCCTCTGTGGAGCAGAGAGAGAAAGTCTGTTGCAACATACTTTATGCTTTAAAGGGGTCATGAAATGCATCTTCAGATTTTTATGTTATGTTCTTAAGGTTAGTTTATAAAGTTTGTCAAGTTTTTAGCACCCAAAAAGGTCTAATATTTGTAAGAATGACCATTTTCCATCCTCATTTTCACTCTCTGTGAAAAACAGAGAAGTGAAAGGGGGGTTACTTCTTGAAGAAATGGAAGTAAATTCCCACTGCTGTGATTGGCTAACTTTATTGCATCATATCCACACCTTCTTATACAGGATATGTTGTGTGTTTTGATACTCGAGATGGCAAGCGCTGTGATACAGCCGTATTTTTGAGCCTGACATATGTCACAGTTCCCCCGATTTCAATTCCATGCATTTCAGAAGAGTAGAAAAAATAAGTCACATTTCAAACTGGGGATATAGTTTTGAGTTCTGAAACTTGCAGTGCGTTTATTTATTTATTTTTCTGTAGAGTAACCTCTTTATGTGTGTAAATATCAAGAAATTTCATTAAACAAATCTGCTGTATGGCGTCAGACTTAATGCATGACCACTGTTACAACACTTTAATGGTGCTCTCTTTCTTTCTTTTTTGGAGCTTGACAGTGCCTACTAGAAACTTTTTGCACAGAAAACAAGAGCATTATGAAATTTAATCAAATAACCTAAAGTCATACAGGTTTGAAATGACATGAGAGTGAGTAACTGATGCAAGAATTTTCTTCTTGCTTATGTTCTGAAATCAGCTTGTTTCTTACCTGTGGCTTCAGACCAGGCAATCGAACCAAGTGTGAAAGCACCCTTAGAGAAATTTTTTTTTACTGCGTATTAGTGGTTACACTCAACATTTTGAATATATTTGGTTGTTTTGTTTAAATGATGGTTCTTCTGAAAAAAAAAACACCTTTTTAAAGTCATATCAGAGCAAATACAGATTATGAAATACTTTGAATCTCCGCAAAATAATGAAATCTAAATTTTTTAAGCTATATTGCCCAGCACTAGCAAACACACACAGCCATGCACATCACTCACAGACCAATAAACAACACTACCATGTAAAAATGTAAAGGGTCATCGTTACACAGTACAAAATCCATCTTTTACTCTACTGCAGACTGACTTACCCAGTATTCCCACTGCAACGTAGCCCACTATGGCCACGATGAAGAAGATACAGCAAACAATGTCTGTGCATCCTCTGTGGAGCAGAGAGAAACAGTCTGTTGCAACATACTTTAAAGGGGTCATGAAATGCATCTTCAGATTTTTATGTTATGTTCTTAAGGTTAGTTTATAAAGTTTGTCAAGTTTTTAGCACCCAAAAAGGTCTAATATTTGTAAAAATGACCATTTTCCATCCTCATTTTCACGCTCTGTGGAAAAACTTTATTGCATCATATCCACACCTTCTTATACAGGATATGTTGTGTGTTTTGATACTCGAGATGGCAAGCGCTGTGATACAGCCGTATATTTTTGAGCCTGACATATGTCACAGTTCCCCCGATTTCAATTCCATGCATTTCAGAAGGGTAGAAAAAAATAAGTCACATTTCAAACTGGTGATATAATTTTGAGTTCTGAAACTTGCAGTGCGTTTATTTATTTATTTTTCTGTAGAGTAACCTCTTTATGTGTGTAAATATCAAGAAATTTCATTAAACAAATCTGCTGTATGGCGTCAGACTTAATGCATGACCACTGTTACAACACTTTAATGGTGCAGGGAAACCCCCACCACTTAATGGAAAGATACTGATATAAGAATCCCTACAGTGGCGTGTGACTGTAAACATCCACACCCACTGAGACAGACATTCAATGACTGAGAGTTTTAGTTCCCGGACAGACCAGGGTATTGTGAAGATGGACAAAGGCCTAGTAAGACTCTAATGCAGTGTTAACACACTTCTATGGAATGAATGCAAATGAATAAAAGCCAACAGTAGTGCCATTAGAGTTGCTTCAGGAGACTAAAACGCCCTAAAAACACAGCCGCTGAAATATGTGGACACTGAAATGTCTGGACATGAAACCAGGCTGACTGCACAGAAATACTCCCAACTATCTCATTACTCATACAAGAGAACATGTATACACACCACAACTTTACTTGTGGTAAGCTGTTCAATGTGAGCTTCAAATGGCTTGTCCACAAACCAAAACCATGAAAACACGTGCACACTTGTAAAGACGAGACACCATCAAGCGACTTTACCGTTCTTTTTGTAAGCACCTTCCTCCACAGGCATCTTTATGTTCAACGGCTCTATCTGATGATCTGATAAACCTTCCTCACTGTTAGGCTGGAAAATGGTCTTTCTGCCCACTGACTTTTACTTCCTGATTTCAAGCAGGAAAACAACCTGCCACTGTTAAAAACTGGTTCAGCCAGTCTAGAACAGGTTCAAGCTGAACTAAACACCCCTTTTCAAGCAAGAAAATATTGGATTTCCCTCATTTGATCTTTATAAACTTGGCTCTGTGTGCTTTCTGAACAGTTTTTCTCGTCCTTTTGTCTCTGCAGGAATAAATGGAGCTGTTTTGTGTCTCTAGGGGCTCGAGCTGGGCGTGACGGCAATGACACTCGTTCAAATACATTCATTTTGCTATTTTGTTTCAAAGCAACTTTGTCGCGTAAGTGTCTCTTGAACCTTCCTAAACTGCATTAGCAGCATGACTGAAACGATTTGAACAGATTAGGGCTGCACAATTAATCAAATTTCTAATCGCGATTACAATTATGGATGCCACAATTATGTAATCGTTCAAAGCGGCAATTAATCGTTCAAAGTCCACTTATGTTATTCTGCACGCTTAAGATATATTTTTTTCTTTCTACATGTTATCTTAAGGGTTTTTCCATTGTTTTAGTTTTAGTATAACATAATACCATTCATGTGTTTCATTTTTTTATAAGGCTATAGAAAAGGTTTTTCATTTAGTGTGTTTTCAGCTTGTTTATTTTCATATAAAAATACGGCATGCAGTTGCATCAAACAATAGTATAAACATCATTCAATGTAAATTGTGATAATCTTAATTAATAATCGCAATTACAATTTCAAGGGAATAATCGACAATTATGGTTTTTGTCATAATCGTGCAGCCCTAGAACAGATAAGATCTTCTCTTGCAGGTCACACACAGCCTGATGTCTGTGTAGGTTTATCAATGTGAAATCAAAGTGTGAGAAACTGAACTTTCCGTTGGTTTCACAATATATATACAGACCTGTACAAAACGACATTTTAATGGTTTTAGTTAAAGAGGTCATATGATGCGATTTCAAGTTTTCCTTTCTGTTTGGAGTGTTACAAGCTGATTGTGCATAGATAAGATCCCTGAAGTTGCAAAGACTAAAGTCTCAAAACCAAAGAGATATATTCTTTATCAAAGTTAAGACTCTGCCGGCGCGCTCGTGTGTGTGAGAGAGAGAGAGCGAGAGCGAGAGAGAGCGCGTCACATCACAGTGGAGTCAGCTGTCTTAACCGTGGCTTGTGTACTGCAAACACATACCAGCTTCATCAAGTTTAAAGCTGCAGCCACTTTGGAGGACTCTTCTATCAGCATACAGGATTATGCGGAGTATGTGACTGGGTACATTAGCACTTGTGTAGATAACATTGTACCCACCACACAAGTCAGGAATTTCCCCAACCAGAAGCCCTGGATAAACAGTCAGGTACGCCACATGCTACGTGCTCGATCTCTTGCATTTACATTAGGCAACGAGATAGAGTACAGAGCTGCTAAGTACGGACTGAGAAAAGCCAAGAGACAGTACAGAGAGAAGCTGGACAGTTTCTACTCTAATGCTGATGCCGGGCGGATGTGGCAAGGCATGCAGCACATCATAAACTACAGGACAACCATGAGCACCACTATCAAGTCCTCAGACAGCCTGCCGAATGACCTCAACACCTTCTTTGCCCTCTTCGAGACCTCCAGCATCGACACAGAGAGGAGGCACACACACACTCTGACCAGTGACCACTCAACCCCCCCTCCTACGGTCTCATCAGCTGCGGTACACAAAGCGCTGAGGAAAATCAACCCCGGTTCACGCATGACAGTGTTGCCTCCCTCAAGGATAACATAATACTGAAGTTCGCTGATGACACCGCAGTGATAGGACGGATCACTGGCAGGGATGAAGCGGCCTACAGGAGGGAGGTGCGCTCGTGTGTGAGAGAGAGAGAGAGAGAGAGAGAGAGAGAGAGAGAGAGAGAGAGAGAGAGAGAGAGAGAGAGAGAGTGTGTCACATCACAGTGGAGAGAGCTGTCTTACCCGTGGCTTGTGTACTGCAAACAGATACCAGCTTCATCACTGTGTCTGTCACGCGACACTGTTCACCTTCCGGGCTCTGTCGTTACATTTATTTTGAAAGATGAATGGCCAATCAGAGCAGACTGCGCTTGTCGGAAGGAGGGACTTTGTAGAAAACGAAGCGTTTGAGAGAGGCGGGGCATAGAGGACCTACAATAAATGTACAGTATTTGAAAAAATATTTGTTTTTTGAATATTAAAGCATGTCAACATATTCTGTTACACCAAATAATGATCTTTAAAAAAAGCATCATATGACCCCTTTAACTATAACAACCCTGGTACAAAGCATTTTCACTTTGAGAACATAAATATGCAATTGACGTCAAAAGTTTACATACATCTTAAAGAATCTGCAAAATGTTAGCTAATTATTAATCAGTTAATTAATATTATCAAAATAAGAGGGATCATACAAAATGCATGCTATTTTTTATTTAGTACTCACCTGAATAAGATATTTCACATAAAAGATACATAAATTTACTAGATTTACATATAGTCCACAAGAGAAAATAAGTTGAATTTATAAAAATAACCCCGTTCAAAAGTTTACATAATGTTTGATACTTAATACTGTGTTGTTACCTGGATGATCCACACAGCTGTTTTTTTTGTGTACGTTTTGTGATAGCTGTTCATGAGTCCCTTGTTTGTCCTGAACAGTTAAACTGCCCGCTGTTCTTCAGAAAATCCTTCAGGTCCCACAAATTCTTTGGTTTTTCAGCATTTGTGTGTATTTGAACCCTTTCCAATAATGACTGATTTTAAGATCCATCTTTTCACACTAAAGAAAAACGATGCATTAAGAGCCAGGGGTGAAAACTTTTGAACAGAATGATGATGTTTCTTATTTTGCCTAAATATCATATTTTTTTTCATTTAGTACTGCCCTTCAGAAGCTACTTACATGTTTCCCAGAAGACAAAATAAGTTAAATTTACCCTGATCTTCAAATTCAGAAAGTTTTGACCTGAAACACTTGACCTGAATGGCTCTCCTATTCTGAGTCTGATGGTTAAAACTAAGTCAACTGTGCATTATTAAACAAGATTTTTGATTAAGCAAAGTGGATAAATAATTTTTATTCATTATTATGGCTTCATAAAGAATTCAAACCATCAATGATGAGAAAAGTGCATAATTTTTTATTAAAACTGCATAACTTTTTTATTTTTGCATAAAAACTGCACCCCGCCCCCACTTTGGATACTCAGACCACATCTCTTTGTTCATGTACCCGGCCTACAGACAAAGACTCAAACAAACAAACCCTGTCACCAAACAGGTTAAGCTTTGGACCCTACAAACTGAGGGCATCCTGCAAGACTGTTTTGCTCTGACAGACTGGGATGTGTTTAAAGCTGCAGCCACTTTGGAGGACTCTTCTATCAGCATACAGGATTATGCGGAGTATGTGACTGGGTACATTAGCACTTGTGTAGATAACATTGTACCCACCACACAAGTCAGGAATTTCCCCAACCAGAAGCCCTGGATAAACAGTCAGGTACGCCACATGCTACGTGCTCGATCTCTTGCATTTACATTAGGCAACGAGATAGAGTACAGAGCTGCTAAGTACGGACTGAGAAAAGCCAAGAGACAGTACAGAGAGAAGCTGGACAGTTTCTACTCCAATGCTGATGCCGGGCGGATGTGGCAAGGCATGCAGCACATCACAAACTACAGGAAAACCATGAGCACCACTATCAGGTCCTCAGACAGCCTGCCGAATGACCTCAACACCTTCTTTGCCCGCTTCGAGACCTCCAGCATCGACACAGAGAGGAGGCACACACACACTCTGACCAGTGACCACTCAACCCCCCCCTCCTACGGTCTCATCAGCTGCGGTACACAAAGCGCTGAGGAAAATCAACCCCCGCAAAAAGCAGCAGGTCCAGACAACATCCCTGGACGGGCCCTCAGAGCTTGTGCTACAGAGCTGACTGATGTACTCACTTCCATCTTCAACCTCTCCCTCTGTCAGAGCATCGTCCCAACCTGCTTCAAAACCACAACCATCATCCCCCTTCCCAAAAAGAGCCCCCCCCCCCGACTTATCTCAGAGAACAGTCGGTCCGAATAGTTTCATCTCATTTGAACATTTGTAATGTTATTGCTGTTATTACTACCATTGTATATTTGTTAATATTACTCATGTAGCCTCATATCAATTTGCACATCTGTTACTGTTGCTATTGTTATGTAGTTGCACTCAATTTGCATGTTACTGCACTATTGTTTTTTGCACATAAGTTAATACTGTACATTCGCATATATAGATACCATATACATAGTCTATATTTCTATTTTCACATTCTATATTTCTACTCTATAAAGGCCAACAATTCACTAAAAATGTTTTTTTTTATTGGTCTTATGAAGTATTCTAATTTGTTGAGATAGTGAATTGGTGGGTTTTTGTTAAATGTGAGCCAAAATCATCACAATTAAAAGAACCAAAGACTTAAACTACTTCAGTCTGTGTGCATTGGATTTATTTAATACACGAGTTTCACAATTTGAGTTGAATTACTGAAATAAATTAACTTTTCTATGACATTATAAATTTATTGAGATGCACCTGTAGTTTTGCACGGTCTTGGCATTCATTGTGGACAGCAAAGTAAGAATTTCATTGCTCAGGGAAACTTGTTTTCCTCACTGGGCATATGACAATAACCGCTTTGAATCCTTGAATGACTCTGATAAGGATTAAAACATACAGAGAGACAATGTCCAAACAACCCATAACGTCCAAAAAGTTGCCCTTAAAATGTACTGAACAGAAAAGAATCAAATAGCACTTCCATTTTCTCTTAATGACTAATGGAATGAAAGCTACAGTCAGCAGTCCATTTCCTAGACTGAATGTGATAAGAAGACAACTAATTGTTACTGTACATGGAGCTTACACATTTCAAAAGTCATGGTACAATTATGATATATCAGAAGCGGCATGGCGAATTCCTGTCGTCTGGTTTTTGAGGAAATAAACCACAATGTGCTCTGATAAATTCAGGAATTTCACAAAAGTTTTAAGTAAACCACTGCAAGTAATCATTATACATATAACTTGTTAACTACAACATGCAAGACAATTACGTACAGCCCTACAGCATAAGACATGAAGGCTGTACTACTATCAGTGCTCATTTATATTTTATTAGCACCAGGCAAAAAAATGTGTACTGTCTGTACTCTATTAATCTAGTAAAAATGCATAAAGTACTCAGCTGGTTTCATTCATAAGGAATTGCTAAAAAAGAAAACCTACACCAGCACAGAGACTCATATCAAAGCAAGTGCATGCCTTAAAAATAAATTTAGCTTGTATTTGCATTTATTACTACACTTAAAATGAGTCCACTACACAATTCTCAACATGATTCCAGTGACTAACATTGCTTGAACGTTGCACTTCCCTAATTTGAAACAGCTGCAGTAAAACTCAGGCCATCAATGGCAGAAATAGCACATAAGTGCAGCTCAGAAAAAACATACAAGTTTAAAATTAAGAGGTTAAGGCCTTATTTTACATCTTTAAAAACCACCATCCTATATTGCACCCTTTAATTACATTAACTCCAACTCGTGAGAGCAGCCTCCCCTCGATGACTTGCGTTACCAGCTATACTTATGAGGAGATATGCAAAGTAAAAGCAGGGCTGATTGTTAAAAAGAAGCAACAACGCATAAGCAATAATGTTCTTATTAAAGCAACGTTGGTTTCAAACTAAAATCCAGGACAGAACCCATATGCAAACTATTAGAAAAGCCACAATCGAGCCTTTCAGTGTCTCCATGTTGCGTCCAAGGAGTTGTATTCATACACAAAAAAGCTGAGTCGATTCTTTTGACATTATCGCAACTATATAGGAAATCTACAGTAGAAACAAACCTGCACACTATTAGTATAAATGAACACATTAATATTTCAGCCATAACAATGTGATGGAAAGCCTCATGCCCAGCATTTATTTGCCAAACACCAAATTTACAGTAACTAGAAACGAGTTAGCTACTTAAATTATGGTCAAAACTCACAATGATTACCACAATGTTCAACCTTTTTGTTTCGTTTAGGTGTAAGAAAATCACATGACACGAGGTTCCTTTTAAAGACATGCACTGACAAAGCAAATAACGGGAATTTTAGGCGTTGCCTTACTAACAAAACACCATAGACGTAACACCACAGGCTTTCACTTTAGAGCCCAAAACACCCTACTTTGCTGATCTGGGTTATGTTATTAGCGGCGGCGACGTTCAAATCTAATTTCAGTTTCTGATAGGAATAAGCGTTAAAAACCTCAAACCACAAACTTTAACAACAAACACCAGCAAATGTTATATTTAGACTGACTTAAAGAAGTTCCAGATCTATAATTGTGCACTTATTATTTCAGTTATTTTGCCTTTAATTTAAATAAACATGTGCAAACAATATACTTGCTCTTGTGAATTTATTTGGATGTTAATTACATTGTGCGAGCTGTCTCTTTAATACCGAGTGGTTTACGTACATGTTGCTGCTGATTGGGCTGACATGTTTGTCACACCCACCAAACAAGAGAAACGTATCTCAAACCCCGTTGCACACCGTTGCACACCGTTTACAGGAAACATGTCGTTCAAACTGGAAACCGTAGCAAAACGGTGCACACCGGTTTGATCTTGAACTTGCCCCAGTAGAATGCTGTTCTGTATCCTACTTGTAACTATTTAAAAAAATGAAACAAAGGAGATAGGTTATAGAATTCCAAAACGACATTAAGAAGTCTGATAATGATGAATCGGTTCGATCAAAACTCACTCTTGTGATTTTACAAACGCTTTGAGAATCGATTCGAACAAATCAATACAAAGGAAAAGATCAGGTTGAGAAGAAAAATTCAAGGTAAATGTATGTCCGGTTGCTTAACCTCTTGAGACCCGGCAAAACATTTTAGGGAAAAAAATAGTATTTTTTTCATGTGATTACATTGTTTACCCAGCATTAAAAAAAAATTTTTTTATTAAAAATGATATTTCATTCATAAGTTATGCTACGTCCTTGGTAGAGGACATCGGGACTCGATAAAAAAATTAAAAAATAAAAATAAAAAGACATGAATGAACATGCATAAGCAAAAAAATATTTATTTTTTAAAATCACCAATACATTTTTAGTTTTCAGGATTTTTTTTACCAAACATTGTATAAAGATAATTCGCAACTATGTTATAACAGAATGATTTCATATACCATTTTTCTTTATGCAAAATATGTGTAAAATGGCCATAAACAGGTTTTCTCATGCATATTAATGTGTTTTTGGGGCAACCAGTAATGAAAAAAAATAAGTGTAATAACTGACAAGATTTTCATAATAATATATAATATTTCATAGAATATTTCATAGAATTTCTTTCCTTATTCATTTGTTGTGTCTCCCAAAATGCTAATAAACATGCTTTTAGTCCCGGTGTCCTCATATGAGGACATGTATGAAATCAACCTCCTGTTTCGTAACAGAAAGTCATATTCTGATTTGAAACCCCATAACATTTTCCTGAGATGTTGATTTATGACACACAGTTTAAAAATTAGTCAGATGATTAAAATGATCATTACAAAATATTATCTTATTTCCATAAGAGTGTCACTAAATTAATTTCAGACATTTTTAAAGACCAAGGAGAGGGGGTGGTCTATGGAGGACGAAACCTACAAAAACAATAAATAAATAAATACACAAATAAATAAATTAAAAATAAAATTTCGTCCCCCCAAAATAAAAATTCGTAATTTTCTTACTCTCATGTCATTCTAAACGTGTGCATTTCTTTCTTCTGTGGAGCACAATAGAAGATATTTTGAAGAATAATGGTAACCAAACAGTAGCCGGTAGCCATTGACTACCATAGTATTTTTTGCCTTGCTATGGAAGTCAATGGCTACCGGCAACTGTTTGGTTACCATTATTCTTCAAAATATCTTCTATTGTGTTCAGAGGAAAAAAATTACTCATACAGGTTTGGAACAACTTGAGGGCCAGTAAATGATGACAGAATTTTTTGGGGGTGAATTATCCCTTTAAAAAATCGTGATGACTGAGCATATAATCTGTGCTATAACCAGTTGAGTTTTGACTTTTTTCACTGGAGGAAGCATTATTGTGGATTATGTACTGCTATTTTGTCCAGAAATGATGATTTAAAGTTAAACACCTTAATGATGAATTAGTTTCTTCAAACATGCAGCTTTTCACATCAAAAGACATTGATTGATGGACTGGAGTTGTGTGGATTATTGTGATGTTTTTATCATCTGTCTGACGGCACCCATTCACTGCTGAGGATTCATTGGTGAGCAAGTGACATAATGCTCAATTTCTCCAAATCTGATGAAGAAACAAACTCATCTTCATCTTGTATGGCCTGAGATTGAGTCAATTTTCAGCAAATTTTAATTTTTGACTAAACTATTCCTTTAATGTGATTGTTTGACTAACAATTTAGCTTCTGTCATCATTTATTCCCCATCATGTTGTCCCCAACCAGTTTAACAGCTGCTGGTCCCCATCCACTTTAAAATGACAACAGAATTGAATTGTAATTCAATGTATTCAAAACTCTAATTTATTCCTAATAGATAAACTAGAAAGAGCAAGGCTGGCCGACTTCGGCTTAAGTCGCAAACTGGAAGAGGGGAAAACCACAGTGTATACTGATAGAGCTGGTACACAAGGCTCGGAAGCAACAGAGATTGTGAATCAGACCGAAAATAGCCATTACAAATCGAGCTCAGACATCCAGGTTTGTGAAATAAACTGCAGCCATGCTAACAATGAGATCATCTAACTAAAAGAGGATTTTATTATCAGTTTTGTTCTTAGAAATCGTGTTGGTTTGTGATTTCTTGCACATTTCGTGCTCTAATCATGTCCAGTGGTTAGTATTGTGTAGTTTCTCCTGTTAGATGACTTTGTTTTTGCACCATTTATTGTAGGTCGCAGGGATGTTAACATATTACATCCTCTCTGATGGAAACATCCTTTTGGTGATGGCATCTTCCGTGAGGTGAACATTTCAGAAGGGAAATATTCTCTTGGCGATATTCAAGATATTGCAGCAAAGAATCTCATAGAATGGATGATCAACAAAGAACAAGATAAGAGACCGACCGTCGACAAGGTCCTAGATCACCCTTATTTCTAGGATGATAAACGGTAAATTATAATTAATGTTTGATCCTTAGGAAGAAATCATTTGCTCCTTATTCTTGCTTTTACCACTGAAAGTGGCAGTTACATGAAACTGAAAGGTGTTTTTTTCACTATTTCCCTTAATATCTTCTGCCTTTCACTGCATCCTTTTACTTCTTGCTCCTTTGATGTGTTTTATTTGCAGTATTTCAGATGCTGACTAATTTGCTTCCAATAGTGAAGAACAGTTCTATGAAGAGAAGATGATTGATGAGTTCCCAGATTTCTTCATCAGTTTACACAAGCTGGCTATGGACATGGGCTGGGAATATTGAAGATGCTGAGAAATTGCATGTAGACACTTGTACATAGTTTTTGTAATTTTTATAGTTTTGATCATGCCCTTTTTTGGAGGCAAATATTTGTCATATTTCACTTTTCTGTCTTTTGCCGATTCAACTGCGTTACACTTAATGTTGAATAGAATGTTTTGAGTCCCTGTTGCATTTTTAAACTTCATGATACTGGTTTCAGTTCAAGACGTCTGAAGATGGTTTCGAGGCCTGATTTTGACTAAAGTCAATATAGATATTTTTGACTTGCTTGCTTGTTTATTTTCGTTGAATCAGTTCTGTAATGCTAAATGAATGTTATTTGTATAATGTGAAATGGTTTGTAAAAGCAGTCAAAGAATGTGTCTTCTGAAGATCACATATGATAAAGGAATAGTTCAACCAAAAATGACAATTTTGTAATCATTTAATCATCAAGCCAGTCTAAACGGTAAAACATTTTACATCATTTTTATTTTGTTTATAATTTCTGAGATGTAAATACTTGCACTGGAATTTTAAAGAAAAATAAAAGATAATTTTTTTTTTTTTTTTTTACATTAAAAATATGTTAATATTTCAAATATTTCAGTAAACAAAAATCAAGGCAAAAAAGACCTCAAAATACAGAAATGTGAATACAGAATAGACGTCTTTGATATTTGTATTAACGACAACTTCAGAAAAACTAAGCTAAAAATGAGTTTGTTGAACTGTAAGGGGTGTGGATTTCTTCGAGACCCACAGATCTCGTGTTGTTGTGTGCTATCGATGATTGGCTGCATGGTTTTCCTCTTCCGCATTTAACGCATTAATCTAAAATCCCGATTTCTGCACGAATAAATCCGTGATTATTAGTAAACTACAGGTATGTGAAACGCACATCTGTATATACATGACAGCAAATATGAGTGTTTATTAGCTTCTAGATTATTATAGTCTGCTTGACTGACTGCGCTTTTGGTCTGTTTTGCTAAGTAATTTCCTTTCGATTTCAAATAACTAAAGTCGACGTGTTCATATACTATAGTATATTATAGCTTATTACAGATATTATATGTGATATAAATGACATAATTACAACATGTGACAACTTGCCCCAATCTTATACTTGTTATCATAGTTCAGCAGTTAAAATGCACTTTGACTATGACTTTACTTCATCTAAATGATTAACAATACAATAATTTTTTATAAAAGCATGTTGTTGTTTTGCATTTTTGTCTTCTTAGCAACTTTTCAGGAACTGAAGAAAAACAATGGCACATCAGCGTAAGTTTCACTCCAACTTAAATGCACAACATTTGAAATAATATTGGCACAGATTAAATTCACTTGATCTAATGTGGTTTACTAGTTGATTTGATGGTTTGTTACCATGTACTGAAGGTGAGAAAAGGTTGAAATCTGTCTTTGCTAACTGATTGATGTTTGATATTTACTCAGATGTTGAGTTCGTGGACACACACTATGAAGCTCTCCTTCAGAGAGTTACATCTGTGATGCCCATCACTGATAAGCTGTATGAAAGCAAAAAGCTTACCTGGGAAGCGTATTCGAAGATCACAAAGGCCACATCTAAAAAGACCCAAATGAGAGAGCTCCTAAACGCTGTGAAATCTGGAGGACCTGCAGTAAAATCTGCTTTTTACGAAGTACTGCAAGAAATCGAGCCTGATGTCATTCAAGAACTTGAAGGTAAAGCAAGATTGGGAAAACAAATTAAGAAAGCAATATACTTAAACCTTATGCATTTTCAGCTTTGATCTTTAATGGATTTTGCAGGGTCATCCTCACAGACAGACCATGAAAACCAGGTAACTGAGAACAATATCATCAGGTGGAACCTATCCTCAAAGCACAGAAGTGAAATAGAGGAGCTCTGGAAGGATTCCTCCAGGAAAAAAGTTGGGAATCTTTACTTTTCAAGAAGTAATAAATACATTATTGGCTCTGGAGGAAGTGGCACAGTATATCTTGGCCTGAAGGAAGATGGCACTGAGGTAGCCATTAAACGAATAACCAAGGACCAACAGAAAAGCATATACTTTGAAAATGAACTAAAGCATCTACGAGATTTGAATCTTGAGAGCAAGAACATTGTCAGGTACGTGGACTTAGCAGAGGATGAAGACTTTTATTATCTTGCACTACAGCTTTGTGAATACGATATGGAGGATTACATGACAAATCTTCGTCAGGAAGAACAAAAAGACAAAGAGACCGCTTTGAGAAAAATAGTGGAGGAGATTCTTCTTGGCCTTCAAGTTCTTCACCGTGCTGGAGTGATACATCGTGATATAAAGCCTGGAAATGTTTTGATAGGTATTAAAAATAGGTTTTATTTACTGCTTTTGTAGCTTTACAAGGTACGGAGCCTGATGACATACAAGAAAAAAATTAATAAATCGTGCGTACGATTTACTAATTCGTTCCCTCGATATATAAAATCGTGTGCACCATTACTATTTCATTCCCTCAATTTGCTAATTCGTTCCCTCGATATATAAAATCGTGTGCACCATTAGTATTTAATTCCCTCAATTTACTAATTCGTTCCCTCGATTTGCTAAATCATGCGCACAATTTACCAATTCGTTCTCTCGATATATAAAATCATGTGCACGATTTAGCAAATCGAGGGAATGAATTAGTAAATCGTCCGCACAATTTATAAATCAAGAAAACGAATCAGTAAATCGTCCACACAATTTATAAATCAAGAAAACGAATCAGTAAATCGTCCGCACGATTTATAAATCAAGAAAACGAATCAGTAAATCGTCCGCACAATTTGTAAAGCAAGGAAACGAATCAGTAAATCGTCCGCACGATTTATAAATCAAGGAAACGAATCAGTAAATCGTCCGCACAATTTATAAATCAAGAAAACGAATCAGTAAATAGTCTGCACGATTTATAAATCAAGAAAACGAATCAGTAAATTGTCCGCACGATTTATAAATCAAGAAAACAAATCAGTAAATATAAATCAAGAAAACGAATCAGTAAATCGTCTGCATAATTTATAAATCAAGAAAACGAATCAGTAAATCGTCCACACAATTTATAAGTCAAGAAAACGAATCAGTAAATCGTCCGCACGATTTATAAATCAAGAAAACGAATCAGTAAATCGTCCACACAATTTATAAGTCAAGAAAACGAATCAGTAAATCGTCCGCACAATTTATAAATCAAGAAAACGAATCAGTAAATCATCGTATGATTTACTAATTCGTTCCCTCGATATATAAAATCGTGTGCACCATTACTATTTCATTCCCTCAATTTGCTATTTCGTTCCCTCGATATATAAAATCGTGTGCACCATTACTATTTAATTCCCTCAATTTACTAATTCGTTCCCTCGATTTGCTAAATCATGCACACAATTTACCAATTCGTTCTCTCGATATATAAAATCATGTGCACGATTTAGCAAATCGAGGGAATGAATTAGTAAATCGTCCGCACAATTTATAAATCAAGAAAACTAATCAGTAAATCATCCACACAATTTATAAATCAAGAAAACGAATCAGTAAATTGTCCGCACGATTTATAAATCAAGGAAACTAATCAATAAATCATCCGCACCATTTATAAATCAAGGAAACGAATCAGTAAATCATCCGCACGATTTATAAATCAAGAAAACGAATCAGTAAATAGTCTGCACGATTTATAAATCAAGAAAACGAATCAGTAAATTGTCCGCACGATTTATAAATCAAGAAAACGAATCAGTAAATCGTCCGCACAATTTATAAATCAAGGAAACAAATCATGTGCACGATTTAGCAAATCGAGGGAATGAATTAGTAAATCGTCCGCACAATTTATAAATCAAGAAAACTAATCAGTAAATCATCCACACAATTTATAAATCAAGAAAACGAATCAGTAAATTGTCTGCACGATTTATAAATCAAGGAAACGAATCAATAAATCATCCGCACCATTTATAAATCAAGGAAACGAATCAGTAAATCATCCGCACGATTTATAAATCAAGGAAACGAATCAGTAAATCGTCCGCACGATTTATAAATCAAGAAAACAAATCAGTAAATCGTCCGCACGATTTATAAATCAAGAAAACGAATCAGTAAATCGTCTGCACGATTTATAAATCAAGAAAACGAATCAGTAAATTGTCCGCATGATTTATAAATCAAGAAATCGTCCGCACAATTTATAAATCAAGAAAACTAATCAGTAAATCGTCCGCACGATTTATAAATCAAGGAAACAAATTAGTAAATCGTCCGCACGATTTATAAATCAAGAAAACGAATTAGTAAATCATCCTCACAATTTATAAATCAAGAAAACGAATTAGTAAATCGTCCACACAATTTATAAATCAAGGAAACAAAATAGTAAATTGTGCTCACGATTTAGCCTACTATTTTTTTCCTGCATGCCATGTAGGAAACTGCAGGCTCCGTAACAAAGGATTCATCAAAGTAATGTTACACTTTGTATTTAAGGTGATTTAAAACTCTGTAACACTCTCAACAGATTCAGGAAAAAATGCAAGGCTGGCCGACTTTGGCTTAAGTCGCAAACTGGAGGTGGGCAGAAGCACAGTGCATACTGCTAGAGCTGGTACACAAGGCTGGGAAGCTACGGAGATCCTGAATCAAGATACAGGTTACAAGAAGACCTCAGACATCCAGGTTTGTGAAATATCATGAACATCAGCTACAGAGATCATCTAGCTATAGGAAAGATGGATTTTTCAAACTCTAATAAAAATGAACTCTAAATAAGTGACCAGATTATTATAAAAAAAAAAATAAAACATAATTTGTGTTTTTAATAAAAGAAAGTGTATGAAGATAAATAATGACATAATTATTCTTCCAAATAAACAGACACCGAAAATGCCATTTCTTTATTAAATATTGCTGATAAAATGCCATGTGAGACTGGTCACAGAGTTCAACCTTCTTTATCAGCTCTCTCTCATTGCCCTGCGGTCAGCATGTGTTTGACGGTCTGCTCTTATTTATTACAGGTTGCTGGGATGTTGGTGTACTACATCCTCTCTGACGGGAAACATCCTTTTGGGGACGAAAAGTATCGTGAGGAGAACATCAAGAAAGGGCAGTACTCTCTTGAAGATTTACAAGATATAGTAGCAAAGGATCTCATCGAATGGATGATCAACAAGGAACCAGAAGAGAGACTGACCATTAAAGAGGTCCTACGACACCCTTATTTCTGGGATAAAGACAGGTGAATAATAAATGACGTTTGATGGACGCTTTATTGTTTTTATCACTGTGAAGTGAAGGTTAGTTAATCTAGTGTGTATTTGTTCCATCTTTCTGAAGGAATATTTCACAGTTCTTTTTGGTTATGATGTTCGCCACCTACTTCTATGAGATCGATCTTATGCATGGTTCTCCACTGCAAACCCACAATTTCTTTATGTCTTGCTTGCTTGAAAGAGTTTCTTCTGTTTATTTCCAGTTCTTCAGATGCTGTTCTTGCCTGATACTCTGACAGAACTAACTCTTGACTCTCCTCTGAGTCACTGCAAGGATCATGTTTTTAGATTTTGGACTCTTTATGTTGGCATCTATCTTGAGATGTGAGTCTGAGAATCGTAAAGGAATAGTTCACCCAAATATTACAATTCTCTCATGATTTACTCGCCCTCATGCCGTTCAGTCATAAGAACCACTTTTATGATGCTATTTTGTCATTTTGAAGCTGGACAGCCCTCATTTAGTTTCAATGTATTGACAAGTGTGGCCAGAATATTTACGTTGTTAAATAGAAAAAACGAAAGAAAAAAAGTCATAATGGTTTGGAATAACATGAGGATGAGTACATAATGACAGAATTGTATTTTTCGATGAACTATCACCACAACACAACGTTTTTCGTGGAAACATGCTTATAGTGTATGTTGTGTTTAATGTGCACTTTCTGAATGTACACCCTTGTTCTGTTGCTGAACTGACCTGCTCAATGCCCGCATTTTTTCTTTCCTTCAGCAAAGATGCAGTCCTTAGGAGGCTGGGCGATAGGCCTGAAATCCAGAACTACGAGACTTTAGCAAAACTTCGCAAACTCTACATAGAAAAAGGGCACACAGAGCGAACAGACCCGACAGCAGCACTGACCATTGTTGAGGCCTTCAGTGAATTGAAAATCGAGAATGAAAAAAAGTAAGTTTTAAGTTTTTGAAAGAACTCTCTCACCAAGGCTGCATTTTAAAAAAAAATCAAAAATACAGTAAAAGCAGTAATATTGTGAAATATTACAATTTAAAATAACTGTTTACTATTTGAATATGTTATAAAATGAATTCAGCATCATTACTCCAGTCTTCAGTGTCACATGATCCTTCAGAAATCATTCTAATTATTATTATCAATGTTGAAAACAGTTGTGCTGCTTTTATTTTAATGGAAACCATAATAAACCACCATTCAAAATGTTGGGGTAAGTAAAACTTAAAAAAAAATAGAGAAAGTAATACTTTTATTTATCAAGGATGCATTCAATTTATCAAAAGTGACATTAAAGACATAATGTTACAAAAGATTTCTATTTCAATTTTTTTCTATTTATCAAAGAATCCTGAAAATAAAAAATGTCATGCATTCCACAAAAATATAAAGCAGCACAAATGTTTTCATTAATAATAAGAAGAAATGTTTCTTAATGAGCAGCAAATCAGCATATTAGAATGATTTCTGAAGGATCATGTGAAATTCAGCTTTGATCACAGGAATAAACTACATTTTAAAATATATGAAAGTAGAAAACAGTTATTTAAAGTTGTAAACACAATATTCCACACTATTAAAGTTTTTATTGTATTTTTGATCAAATAAATGCAGCCCTGTTGAGCATAAGAGACTTCTTTCAAAAAATATTTTTTAAATCTTAATTATTCCTAACCTTTGATCAGTAGTGCACATATTATTAAATAAATTTTACATAACAGTTTACATGAAATATGGATCATGTGCCAGGCTTTGCCTGCTCATTTTTTGTCCTTTAGGAGAAATGACATTCTTACAATAGTGGGTGAGGATTTAAAAAGACTTTGGAAGCTCTTCAACGCTGCAGAGGAGGTCACAGAGGGAAAAAGCTTTTCTAATTGGCAATCAGAGGTGAGTAAAACTGTAAAACAGCAAAACTCACCTAAACACTAAACAGGAGCCTTCCTTTCCTTGCTTTGTACATTATCTTGGTTTATTCAGCAGTGTTGGGACTGCTAACAATGTAGCACACTAGACAGTCTGTGCTAACCTAATGCCATAAACATTGTATTTTTTTATTTGCAGCTCTCAGAAATATGGACAGACATTAACAAAAAGCTTCCAGAGGACATTCTTGGCCTGCTGCGTGTTTTTCGCAACAAACTGGTGCATGCGTGAGTGAGACAAAAATGTTCATCCAGATCTCAGTTAGATCTCTATTTCTGTCATTTGACCCTTTTACTCGTTTCAGTTGGCTTTCATTAATATGGAAATGTAGGTAGTCAAGTGTTGATGCATTTATTTTTGTGACTGTAATGCTTCTATTTTGACTCGCAATGAATTCATTCTGTCTCTTGTTTCTAACAGAAATGTCAGAAATGAGTTTGAAAGGAAGAAGATTTTTGACCGCTTCCCGGACTTTTTCATCAGTTTGCACAGAGTGGCTAAAATCTTGAGCTGGAAATATTGAAGATCCTGAGAGAACATTCCATCACAACATGGCATGATTACAGTTTTCACAGTCGACATAAAACTTCTCATTATTTTATTTGGGGCAGTCTTAAGCACTGTTTTCAGAATTGATACTTAATAACTTTATCTATTAAACTTTTGTAGTTAAGTGGATAAATTCACAGATTAAAGCTACTTTTTAAATGATTATTATTATTATTATTATTATTTACAAAATTACATTTTCTCTTTAATGACAAGAAAAGGGTTTCAGGCTCCTAAGTTTATGATTTTTATAGACATCAGCAGTGCAATAATGGGCAATAGAGCATTCCAGTGGTAAAATAAACTTGGAAATAATAATTGTAGTAACACTTCATCTAAAATAATGCAAATTTGTATTCACCTGTGGTTAAAAATATGATCCGGCTGAAACCAGTTGCCTGATGTCAGTGTACTCTTGGTAACTTCTTTGACTGTCTTTCAGGTGACGCAACAGGTCACTTCTCATATCAACTCATACTTTTAAACTCAGAAACGAGAACAAAAAAGGCTAATTAAATGGAATATTAAACCAAAGCAAGTCAAAAGCATTTGTAAACTAAATGGACTATAAATAAATTTAGAACTAACACTAAAGTAACAGGCTACACAGCCCCACACATGACATGGGGGAAAAATATATTGTGGCCACAATTTAAGAATTCCAATTTAAGAATTACTCACTTGTCACTAATTTTCATTGAATTAAAACGAGGGAACAAATTAGTACAACGTCACCACGATTTACTAAAATTAGGGAACAAATTCTTAATTAGTGGCCACAATTTTTGTCTTCATGTCATGTACAGGGCTCAGTAGATTGGTCCATTGATGTTGACCGGTTTGAATGCTGATAGCATTATCATATTTCATTGTATTATTTTTGTTATTTTAATGTACATCATTAGATGAATTAGGATATAATTTGGTTGCATTTAATTTGGCCATAATCCTGCTGAAGAAAAAATATATATATAATTTTTTTTTTTTTTGGTCGGTTTACCAGAACCAGCCTGACTAGCTGACAGGTGCCCAAAACCAAGCAGTCTGACAAAAAAAAACAAAAAACAGATTTAATCATTCCTGTAGACAGAAAGAGAAGACTAACATGAACAAAAATATGACCAACAAAAAATTACTACCAACATGAAATATAATGACCAACAAAAAAAATTACTACCAACAAGAAATATAATGACCAACAAAAAAAATGACTACCAACAAGAAATCTAATGACCAACAAAAAAAATTACTACCAACAACAAAAAAAATATGGCCAACAAAAAAGAAGGCACTTTGGTAGCAATTCAACATGCACGTAACAACCAAAAAATATTACTTACTTCACAAATGAATTTAATTATTTAAAAAAATACGAAGCTGGAGAGCAAGAACATAATCAAATATGTATCGAAAGCACAGGACAGAAATTATATTTATTTAGCAGTAAATCTTTGGGATTACGGTCTACTCTAGATGAATACATTGAAAAACTTTATCACATAGAAATAGACCAACAAAAAAATAACGAGCAACGAACAACAAATGACCAACTAAAAAATAGGATATGCTTCTTCCAGTGCAAATTAATTGTATTGGGACGGAGTATAGATTCATGTTTCTGAGAGACTTAAAGTGCAACATAATGCTAAATGACCTACAATGACTTAATTTTTCAAAGCTTTTTGTTACAGGTTAAAAAAAAAGTTTTCATTTTAATGTAGTGCATTACAAGAGATTCCTCATAATGCATATAATTCATTATACAACTTTCTCTCCCATGAATGTATCTCAAGTTCCATGCTAATCTAGTGGTCAGATTGTTCATTCTAACTTGTTCTAGTCAATAAATTATAGATATACTCAGCCCAGACAAATGCCCCAGTGTATTACATTTTATTCTTGTATGTTCTCACGTTAATATGTCTTATGTGTTTTGTTTCCAATAGGGGATTTTTTCCAGATTTCTACACATTCTTACACGGATTGGCTACAGACATGGGCTGGGACTATACCTGGTCTTAAGATGAGCGAGAAGAGAACATCAGCACCCTGTTGTGAGTGGGAGATGAGAGAGCATTTTTAGGTTCTAGCTTGTCCATGGAGGGGTGACCCATCAGGGAAGCAAGTGTCACCACTCTTATTCTCCGTTAGAGACCTCACTGGACCACCATGGGATACTGGAGCTCACACCGCCCTAAAAACAAGTCTGAGACACCAGTGTCTTTTCTGCTTTTTTGTAATATTAATAATAAATATAATTACATAAACTGTATGTATTTTTCTGAGAGTTTAATTTCTAATGTTCAGTTTTAATGTGTTGTGTTACTCTCTTTTACAGTTTTGCATGCAATTATAAAATAGTTCGTATCACTCAGTTCTATTGTTAGGATATTTAGGATATTAGGTCTTCAATGAACTGCATGTGGGCACTAGATTTTAACTGGGATATATCTGCCACACTCAGTACTAGATGGACAACTGGCCAGATTTAGGGAAAGTTAAAACTATCTCGGTAGAAACATGAGGCTGTTTTTTTCCTTGAATCAACCATTCAAAGAGGTTTTTTTTTTTAGATGATTTCATTTGAATATTTATTTGGACTGGAAATAAACAAATATTGATATATTGAGTTTAAAACAGACGTGATAAATTAGGGAATAATTGGAAATTATAGGTAGAATCAATAATTTATTATAAATTATAATTTACTGCCATTTTGTGAATAATAGGCTATGTAATATCATCAGTCAAGTCAGTGTTACTACCCACCGTGACACACACACACATGTCTGGTTTACTATCCTTGTGGGGACCATAGGTGTAATTGTTTTTATACTGTACAAACCGTATATTCTATCGCCCTACACCTACACCTACCCCTCACAGAAAACTTTCTGCATTTTTATATTCTCAAAAAAAACAAAAAACATTATGTATGGTTTATAAGATTGTTTTCCCATGGGGACCCCTCAATTTGGGTCCCCACGGTGACACCAGTGGAGTAAGTGTGTATTCATGTTTAAGTCCCCACCGGGATAGAAAAACATGTACACACACAGAGACTGTGTGTGTGTGTGTGTGCGCGCGTGTTTATGTGATTTATGAGGACACAAATTTGTATATTTATAAATTTGTAAGGACATGGGTATGACATGAGGACTGGGTCCCCGTAATCAATGTTGGGGGTAACGCATTACAAGTAACACGAGTTACGTAATCAGATTACTTTTTTCAAGTAACTAGTAAAGTAACGCATTACTTTTTAATTTACAAGAGAACATCTGAGTTACTTTTTCAAATAAGTAACGCAAGTTACCTTTTTTTCCATTTTATTGATTGACGGCTCTCCTGTCCCCATGTTGAGAGAAATCAGA